>NW_026558461.1:0-300000 GCF_026930045.1 Uloborus diversus | reverse complement strand
GTCAAATAATTAAACTGACTCAGAATTTTTCTCCCTACATAAATAATCAATATTCGCAAAAGAGAAAAATTAAAAAAAAAAAGAAGAAGAAATTTCAAATTAGAAACTAAAAGCATACATTGAAGATTTTCGTTCAGGCTGGGACTCGAACCCAGGGCCACTCGCTTGGAAGCCTAACACTCTAGCCATTAGTCTATGGGAGCTCTGTCGGTGGGAGTTTTAAATATAATAAAAACAAAAAATGCACCTTGGTAATTGTTTATTTAAACACTTTGAAATCTTCGTGTCGAAAAATTAAACTGACTCAGAATTTTCTTCCCTACATAAATAATCAATAATTGCAAAGGAAAGAAATTGAAAAAAAAAAGAATTTTCAAATTAGAAAAGAAATATATACATTGAAGATATTCGCTCCGGCTGGGACTCGAACCCAGGCCACTCACTTGGAAGACCAGCGGTCTAGCCATTAGGCTATCGGTGCTCTGTCGAGCGAAGTCTTACTGCCTGACTGATACTGCCTTACTGACAGACTGACTCACTGACTGACTGATACTGACTGACTGACTCACTGACTGACCGAGACTGACTGACTAACTGCCTGACTGACTGAGACTGGACTGACTGACTGACTGACTGACTAACTGACTGACTGAGACTGACTGACTGACTGCTTGACTCTCTGACTGGCTATTTCACTGACTGACTGAATGACTAAATGACTGACTGACATTGACTGACTGACTGCTTGACTACCTGACTGACTGCTTGACTGACTAACTGACTGGACAGGACTGACCGACTGACTGACTGACAGACTGACTGAATAAGGATGACTGACAGACTGACTGAATAAGGCTGACTGACTGACTGACTGACAGACTGACTGAATAAGGCTGACCGACTGACTGACTGCCTGACTGACTGACTGACTGAATGACTGACTGACTGACTGACCGAGACTGACTGACTGACTGACTGAGACTGGACTGGACTGACTGACTGACTGACTGAGACTGGACTGGACTGACTGCTTTAGTGACTAACTGACTGCACAGGACTGACCGACTGACTGACTGACTGACTGCCTGACTGACTGACTGACTGCCTGACTGACTGACTGACTGAATGACTGACTGACTGAGACTAAATGACTGACTGAGACTAAATGACTGACTGCTTGACTGACTGGCTGAAGGACTAACTGACTGGACTGACTGACTGAGACTGAATGACTGAGTGCTTGACTGATTGACTGTCAGACTGACTGACTGACTTCGCAAAAGGGAAAAATAAAAAAAAATTATAAAAAAATATTTGCATTTAAGATTTCCTTTCCGGCCGGGACTCGAACCCAGGACCACGCGCTAGGAGCCCAACGGTCTAGCCATTAGGCTATCGGAGCTCTGTCGATGGAAGTCTTAAATATAATAAAAACAAAAAATGCACCTTGGTAATTATTGATTCAAACACTTTGAAATTTACAGGTCGAATAATTAAACTGACTCAGAATTTTTCTCCCTACATAAATAATCAATATTCGCAAAAGAGAAAAATTAAAAAAAAAAGAAGAAGAAATTTCAAATTAGAAACTAAAAGTATACATTGAAGATTTTCGTTCAGGCTGGGACTCGAACCCAGGGCCACTCGCTTGGAAGCCTAACACTCTAGCCATTAGTCTATGGGAGCTCTGTCGGTGGGAGTTTTAAATATAATAAAAACAAAAAATGCACCTTGGTAATTGTTTATTTAAACACTTTGAAATCTTCGTGTCGAAAAATTAAACTGGCTCAGAATTTTCTTCCCTACATAAATAATCAATAATTGCAAAGGAAAGAAATTGAAAAAAAAAAGAATTTTCAAATTAGAAAAGAAATATATACATTGAAGATATTCGCTCCGGCTGGGACTCGAACCCAGGCCACTCGCTTGGAAGACCAGCGGTCTAGCCATTAGGCTATCGGAGTTCTGTCGAGCGGAGTCTTACTGCCTGACTGATACTGCCTGACTGACAGACTGACTCACTGACTGACTGATAGTGACTGACTGACTCACTGACTGACCGAGACTGACTGACTAACTGCCTGACTGACTGAGACTGGACTGACTGACTGACTGACTGACTGACTGACTAACTGACTGACTGAGACTGACTGACTGACTGCTTGACTCTCTGACTGGCTATTTCACTGACTGACTGAATGACTAAATGACTGACTGACACTGACTGACTGACTGCTTGACTACCTGACTGACTGCTTGACTGACTAACTGACTGGACAGGACTGACCGACTGACTGCTTGACTACCTGACTGACTGCTTGACTGACTAACTGACTGGACAGGACTGACCGACTGACTGACTGACAGACTGACTGAATAAGGATGACTGACAGACTGACTGAATAAGGCTGACTGACTGACTGACTGACAGACTGACTGAATAAGGCTGACCGACTGACTGACTGCCTGACTGACTGACTGACTGAATGACTGACTGACTGACTGAATGACTGACTGACTGACTGACCGAGACTGACTGACTGACTGACTGAGACTGGACTGGACTGACTGACTGACTGACTGACTGAGACTGACTGACTGCTTTAGTGACTAACTGACTGCACAGGACTGACCGACTGACTGACTGACTGACTGCCTGACTGACTGCCTGACTGACTGACTGACTGAATGACTGACTGACTGAGACTAAATGACTGACTGCTTGACTGACTGGCTGAAGGACTAACTGACTGACTGAGTGACTGACTGACTGGACTGACTGACTGAGACTGAATGACTGAGTGCTTGACTGATTGACTGTCAGACTGACTGACTGACTTCGCAAAAGGGAAAAATAAAAAAAAAGAATTATAAAATTAGAAAAAAATATTTGCATTTAAGATTTCCTTTCCGGCCGGGACTCGAACCCAGTACCACGCGCTAGGAACCCAACGGTCTAGCCATTAGGCTATCGGAGCTCTGTCGATGGAAGTCTTAAATATAATAAAAACAAAAAATGCACCTTGGTAATTATTGATTCAAACACTTTGAAATTTATAGGTCGAATAATTAAACTGACTCAGAATTTTTCTCCCTACATAAATAATCAATATTCGCAAAAGAGAAAAATTAAAAAAAAAAAGAAGAAGGAATTTCAAATTAGAAACTAAAAGTATACATTGAAGATTTTCGTTCAGGCTGGGACTCGAACCCAGGGCCACTCGCTTGGAAGCCTAACACTCTAGCCATTAGTCTATGGGAGCTCTGTCGGTGGGAGTTTTAAATATAATAAAAACAAAAAATGCACCTTGGTAATTGTTTATTTAAACACTTTGAAATCTTCGTGTCGAAAAATTAAACTGACTCAGAATTTTCTTCCCTACATAAATAATCAATAATTGCAAAGGAAAGAAATTGAAAAAAAAACGAATTTTCAAATTAGAAAAGAAATATATACATTGAAGATATTCGCTCCGGCTGGGACTCGAACCCAGGCCACTCGCATGGAAGACCAGCGGTCTAGCCATTAGGCTATCGGAGTTCTGTCGAGCGGATTCTTACTGCCTGACTGATACTGCCTGACTGACAGACTGACTCACTGACTGACCGAGACTGACTGACTGACTAACTGACTGACTGAGACTGACTGACTGACTGCTTGACTCTCTGACTGGCTATTTCACTGACTGACTGACTGGACAGGACTGACCGACTGACTGACTGACAGACTGACTGAATAAGGATGACTGACAGACTGACTGAATAAGGCTGACTGACTGACTGACTGACTGACTGACTGAATAAGGCTGACCGACTGACTGACTGCCTGACTGACTGACTGACTGAATGACTGACTGACTGACTGACCGAGACTGACTGACTGAGACTGGACTGGACTGACTGACTGACTGACTGACTGAGACTGACTGACTGCTTTAGTGACTAACTGACTGCACAGGACTGACCGACTGACTGACTGACTGACTGCCTGACTGACTGACTGACTGAATGACTGACTGACTGAGACTAAATGACTGACTGCTTGACTGACTGGCTGAAGGACTAACTGACTGACTGAGTGACTGACTGACTGGACTGACTGACTGATACTGAATGACTGAGTGCTTGACTGATTGACTGTCAGACTGACTGACTGACTTCGCAAAAGGGAAAAATAAAAAAAAAAGAATTATAAAATTAGAAAAAAATATTTGCATTTAAGATTTCCTTTCCGGCCGGGACTCGAACCCAGTACAACGCGCTAGGAACCCAACGGTCTAGCCATTAGGCTATCGGAGCTCTGTCGATGGAAGTCTTAAATATAATAAAAACAAAAAATGCACCTTGGTAATTATTGATTCAAACACTTTGAAATTTACAGGTCGAATAATTAAACTGACTCAGAATTTTTCTCCCTACATAAATAATCAATATTCGCAAAAGAGAAAAATTAAAAAAAAAGAAGAAGAAATTTCAAATTAGAAACTAAAAGTATACATTGAAGATTTTCGTTCAGGCTGGGACTCGAACCCAGGGCCACTCGCTTGGAAGCCTAACACTCTAGCCATTAGTCTATGGGACCTCTGTCGGTGGGAGTTTTAAATATAATAAAAACAAAAAATGCACCTTGGTAATTGTTTATTTAAACACTTTGAAATCTTCGTGTCGAAAAATTAAACTGACTCAGAATTTTCTTCCCTACATAAATAATCAATAATTGCAAATGAAAGAAATTGAAAAAAAAAGAATTTTCAAATTAGAAAAGAAATATATACATTGAAGATATTCTCTCCGGCTGGGACTCGAACCCAGGCCACTCGCTTGGAAGACCAGCGGTCTAGCCATTAGGCTATCGGAGTTCTGTCGAGCGGAGTCTTACTGCCTGACTGATACTGCCTGACTGACAGACTGACTCACTGACTGACTGATACTGACTCACTGACTGACTGATACTGACTGACTGACTCACTGACTGACCGAGACTGACTGACTAACTGCCTGACTGACTGAGACTGGACTGACTGACTGACTGACTGACTGACTGACTAACTGACTGACTGAGACTGACTGACTGACTGCTTGACTCTCTGACTGGCTATTTCACTGACTGACTGAATGACTAAATGACTGACTGACACTGACTGACTGACTGCTTGACTACCTGACTGACTGCTTGACTGACTAACTGACTGGACAGGACTGACCGACTGACTGACTGACAGACTGACTGAATAAGGATGACTGACAGACTGACTGAATAAGGCTGACTGACTGACTGACTGACTGACTGACTGAATAAGGCTGACCGACTGACTGACTGCCTGACTGACTGACTGACTGAATGACTGACTGACTGACTGACCGAGACTGACTGACTGACTGACTGAGACTGGACTGGACTGACTGACTGACTGACTGACTGAGACTGACTGACTGCTTTAGTGACTAACTGACTGCACAGGACTGACCGACTGACTGACTGACTGACTGCCTGACTGACTGACTGACTGAATGACTGACTGACTGAGACTAAATGACTGACTGCTTGACTGACTGGCTGAAGGACTAACTGACTGACTGAGTGACTGACTGACTGGACTGACTGACTGATACTGAATGACTGAGTGCTTGACTGATTGACTGTCAGACTGACTGACTGACTTCGCAAAAGGGAAAAATAAAAAAAAAGAATTATAAAATTAGAAAAAAATATTTGCATTTAAGATTTCCTTTCCGGCCGGGACTCGAACCCAGTACCACGCGCTAGGAACCCAACGGTCTAGCCATTAGGCTATCGGAGCTCTGTCGATGGAAGTCTTAAATATAATAAGAACAAAAAATGCACCTTGGTAATTATTGATTCAAACACTTTGAAATTTACAGGTCGAATAATTAAACTGACTCAGAATTTTTCTCCCTACATAAATAATCAATATTCGCAAAAGAGAAAAATTAAAAAAAAAGAAGAAGAAATTTCAAATTAGAAACTAAAAGTATACATTGAAGATTTTCGTTCAGGCTGGGACTCGAACCCAGGGCCACTCGCTTGGAAGCCTAACACTCTAGCCATTAGTCTATGGGACCTCTGTCGGTGGGAGTTTTAAATATAATAAAAACAAAAAATGCACCTTGGTAATTGTTTATTTAAACACTTTGAAATCTTCGTGTCGAAAAATTAAACTGACTCAGAATTTTCTTCCCTACATAAATAATCAATAATTGCAAAGGAAAGAAATTGAAAAAAAAAGAATTTTCAAATTAGAAAAGAAATATATACATTGAAGATATTCTCTCCGGCTGGGACTCGAACCCAGGCCACTCGCTTGGAAGACCAGCGGTCTAGCCATTAGGCTATCGGAGTTCTGTCGAGCGGAGTCTTACTGCCTGACTGATACTGCCTGACTGACAGACTGACTCACTGACTGACTGATACTGACTGACTGACTCACTGACTGACCGAGACTGACTGACTAACTGCCTGACTGACCGAGACTGGACTGACTGACTGACTGACTGACTGACTGACTAACTGACTGACTGAGACTGACTGACTGACTGACTGACTAACTGACTGACTGAGACTGACTGACTGACTGCTTGACTCTCTGACTGGCTATTTCACTGACTGACTGAATGACTAAATGACTGACTGACACTGACTGACTGACTGCTTGACTACCTGACTGACTGCTTGACTGACTAACTGACTGGACAGGACTGACCGACTGACTGACTGACAGACTGACTGAATAAGGATGACTGACAGACTGACTGAATAAGGTTGACTGACTGACTGACTGACTGGACTGACTGACTGAGACTGAATGACTGAGTGCTTGACTGATTGACTGTCAGACTGACTGACTGACTTCGCAAAAGGGAAAAATAAAAAAAAAAGAATTATAAAATTAGAAAAAAATATTTGCATTTAAGATTTCCTTTCCGGCTGGGATTTGAACCCAGGGCGACACTCATGGAAGCCCAACGCTCTCGCCAATATACTATCGGATCTCTGTTGATCGGTGTCTTAATTATAATAAAAACAAAAAATGCACCTTAGTAATTATTGATCTAAAATCTTTGAAATCTAAAGGTCGAATGATTAAACTGACTCAGAATTTTCTTCCGTACATAAATAATCCATATTTGCAAAAGAAAGAGATTGAAAAAAAAAAGAATCTTCAAATTAGAAGAGAAATATATACATGGAAGATTTTCGTTCCGGCCGGGACTCGAACCCAGTACCACGCGCTTGGAACCCAACGGTCTAGCCATTAGGCTATCGGAGCTCTGCCGATGGAAGTCTTAAATATAATAAAAACAAAAAATGCACCTTGGTAATTATTGATTCAAACACTTTGAAATTTACAGGTCGAATAATTAAACTGACTCAGAATTTTTCTCCCTACATAAATAATCAATATTCGCAAAAGAGAAAAATTAAAAAAAAAGAAGAAGAAATTTCAAATTAGAAACTAAAAGTATACATTGAAGATTTTCGTTCAGGCTGGGACTCGAACCCAGGGCCACTCGCTTGGAAGCCTAACACTCTAGCCATTAGTCTATGGGAGCTCTGTCGGTGGGAGTTTTAAATATAATAAAAACAAAAAATGCACCTTGGTAATTGTTTATTTAAACACTTTGAAATCTTCGTGTCGAAAAACTAAACTGACTCAGAATTTTCTTCCCTACATAAATAATCAATAATTGCAAAGGAAAGAAATTGAAAAAAAAAAAAAATTTTCAAATTAGAAAAGAAATATACACATTGAAGATATTCGCTCCGGCTGGGACTCGAACCCAGGCCACTCGCTTGGAAGACCAGCGGTCTAGCCATTAGGCTATCGGAGTTCTGTCGAGCGGAGTCTTACTGCCTGACTGATACTGCCTGACTGACAGACTGACTCACTGACTGACTGATACTGACTGACTGACTCACTGACTGACCGAGACTGACTGACTAACTGCCTGACTGACTGAGACTGGACTGACTGACTGACTGACTGACTAACTGACTGACTGAGACTGACTGACAGACTGCTTGACTCTCTGACTGGCTATTTCACTGACTGACTGAATGACTAAATGACTGACTGACACTGACTGACAGACTGCTTGACTACCTGACTGACTGCTTGACTGACTAACTGACTGGACAGGACTGACCCACTGACTGACTGACAGACTGACTGAATAAGGATGACTGACAGACTGACTGAATAAGGCTGACCGACTGACTGACTGCCTGACTGACTGACTGAATAAGGCTGACCGACTGACTGACTGCCTGACTGACTGACTGACTGAATGACTAACTGACTGACTGACCGAGACTGACTGACTGACTGACTGAGACTGAATGACTGAGTGCTTGACTGATTGACTGTCAGACTGACTGACTGACTTCGCAAAAGGGAAAAATAAAAAAAAAAGAATTATAAAATTAGAAAAAAATATTTGCATTTAAGATTTCCTTTCCGGCCGGGACTCGAACCCAGTACCACGCGCTAGGAACCCAACGGTCTAGCCATTAGGCTATCGGAGCTCTGTCGATGGAAGTCTTAAATATAATAAAAACAAAAAATGCACCTTGGTAATTATTGATTCAAACACTTTGAAATTTACAGGTCGAATAATTAAACTGACTCAGAATTTTTCTCCCTACATAAATAATCAATATTCGCAAAAGAGAAAAATTAAAAAAAAAAGAAGAAGAAATTTCAAATTAGAAACTAAAAGTATACATTGAAGATTTTCGTTCAGGCTGGGACTCGAACCCAGGGCCACTCGCTTGGAAGCCTAACACTCTAGCCATTAGTCTATGGGAGCTCTGTCGGTGGGAGTTTTAAATATAATAAAAACAAAAAATGCACCTTGGTAATTGTTTATTTAAACACTTTGAAATCTTCGTGTCGAAAAATTAAACTGACTCAGAATTTTCTTCCCTACATAAATAATCAATAATTGCAAAGGAAAGAAATTGAAAAAAAAAATAATTTTCAAATTAGAAAAGAAATATATACATTGAAGATTTTCGCTCCGGCTGGGACTCGAACCCAGGCCACTCGCTTGGAAGACCAGCGGTCTAGCCATTAGGCTATCGGAGTTCTGTCGAGCGGAGTCTTACTGCCTGACTGATACTGCCTGACTGACAGACTGACTCACTGACTGACTGATACTGACTGACTGACTCACTGACTGACCGAGACTGACTGACTAACTGCCTGACTGACTGAGACTGGACTGAATGACTGACTGACTGACTGACTGACTAAATGACTGACTGAGACTGACTGACTGACTGCTTGACTCTCTGACTGGCTATTTCACTGACTGACTGAATGACTAAATGACTGACTGACACTGACTGACTGACTGCTTGACTACCTGACTGACTGCTTGACTGACTAACTGACTGGACAGGACTGACCGACTGACTGACTGACAGACTGACTGAATAAGGATGACTGACAGACTGACTGAATAAGGCTGACTGACTGACTGACTGACAGACTGACTGACTGCCTGACTGACTGACTGACTGAATGACTGACTGACTGACTGACCGAGACTGACTGACTGACTGACTGAGACTGGACTGGACTGACTGACTGACTGACTGACTGACTGAGACTGACTGACTGCTTTAGTGACTAACTGACTGCACAGGACTGACCGACTGACTGACTGCCTGACTGACTGACTGACTGAATGACTGACTGACTGAGACTAAATGACTGACTGCTTGACTGACTGGCTGAAGGACTAACTGACTGACTGAGTGACTGACTGACTGGACTGACTGACTGAGACTGAATGACTGAGTGCTTGACTGATTGACTGTCAGACTGACTGACTGACTTCGCAAAAGGGAAAAATAAAAAAAAAAGAATTATAAAATTAGAAAAAAATATTTGCATTTAAGATTTCCTTTCCGGCTGGGATTGGAACCCAGGGCGACACTCATGGAAGCCCAACGCTCTCGCCAATATACTATCGGATCTCTGTTGACCGGTGTCTTAATTATAATAAAAACAAAAAATGCACCTTAGTAATTATTGATCTAAAATCTTTGAAATCTAAAGGTCGAATGATTAAACTGACTCAGAATTTTCTTCCGTACATAAATAATCCATATTTGCAAAAGAAAGAAATTGAAAAAAAAAAGAATCTTCAAATTAGAAGAGAAATATATACATGGAAGATTTTCGTTCCGGCCGGGACTCGAACCCAGTACCACGCGCTTGGAACCCAACGGTCTAGCCATTAGGCTATCGGAGCTCTGTCGATGGAAGTCTTAAATATAATAAAAACAAAAAATGCACCTTGGTAATTATTGATTCAAACACTTTGAAATTAACAGGTCGAATAATTAAACTGACTCAGAATTTTTCTCCCTACATAAATAATCAATATTCGCAAAAGAGAAAAATTAAAAAAAAAAGAAGAAGAAATTTCAAATTAGAAACTAAAAGTATACATTGAAGATTTTCGTTCAGGCTGGGACTCGAACCCAGGGCCACTCGCTTGGAAGCCTAACACTCTAGCCATTAGTCTATGGGAGCTCTGTCGGTGGGAGTTTTAAATATAATAAAAACAAAAAATGCACCTTGGTAATTGTTTATTTAAACACTTTGAAACCTTCGTGTCGAAAAATTAAACTGACTCAGAATTTTCTTCCCTACATAAATAATCAATAATTGCAAAGGAAAGAAATTGAAAAAAAAAAAAAAAAGAATTTTCAAATTAGAAAAGAAATATATACATTGAAGATATTCGCTCCGGCTGGGACTCGAACCCAGGCCACTCGCTTGGAAGACCAGCGGTCTAGCCATTAGGCTATCGGAGTTCTGTCGAGCGGAGTCTTACTGCCTGACTGATACTGCCTGACTGACAGACTGACTCACTGACTGACTGATACTGACTGACTGACTCACTGACTGACCGAGACTGACTGACTAACTGCCTGACTGACTGAGACTGGACTGACTGACTGACTGACTAACTGACTGACTGAGACTGACTGACTGACTGCTTGACTCTCTGACTGGCTATTTCACTGACTGACTGAATGACTAAATGACTGACTGACACTGACTGACTGACTGCTTGACTACCTGACTGACTGCTTGACTGACTAACTGACTGGACAGGACTGACCGACTGACTGACTGACAGACTGACTGAATAAGGATGACTGACAGACTGACTGAATAAGGCTGACTGACTGACTGACTGACAGACTGACTGACTGCCTGACTGACTGACTGACTGAATGACTGACTGACCGAGACTGACTGACTGACTGACTGAGACTGGACTGGACTGACTGACTGACTGACTGACTGACTGACAGACTGACTGAGGCTGACTGACTGCTTTAGTGACTAACTGACTGCACAGGACTGACCGACTGACTGACTGCCTGACTGACTGACTGACTGAATGACTGACTGACTGAGACTAAATGACTGACTGCTTGACTGACTGGCTGAAGGACTAACTGACTGACTGAGTGACTGACTGACTGACTGAGACTGAATGACTGAGTGCTTGACTGATTGACTGTCAGACTGACTGACTGACTTCGCAAAAGGGAAAAATAAAAAAAAAAAGAATTATAAAATTAGAAAAAAATATTTGCATTTAAGATTTCCTTTCCGGCTGGGATTTGAACCCAGGGCGACACTCATGGAAGCCCAACGCTCTCGCCAATATACTATCGGATCTCTGTTGACCGGTGTCTTAATTATAATAAAAACAAAAAATGCACCTTAGTAATTATTGATCTAAAATCTTTGAAATCTAAAGGTCGAATGATTAAACTGACTCAGAATTTTCTTCCGTACATAAATAATCCATATTTGCAAAAGAAAGAAATTGAAAAAAAAAAGAATCTTCAAATTAGAAGAGAAATATATACATGGAAGATTTTCGTTCCGGCCGGGACTCGAACCCAGTACCACGCGCTTGGAACCCAACGGTCTAGCCATTAGGCTATCGGAGCTCTGTCGATGGAAGTCTTAAATATAATAAAAACAAAAAATGCACCTTGGTAATTATTGATTCAAACACTTTGAAATTAACAGGTCGAATAATTAAACTGACTCAGAATTTTTCTCCCTACATAAATAATCAATATTCGCAAAAGAGAAAAATTAAAAAAAAAAAGAAGAAGAAATTTCAAATTAGAAACTAAAAGTATACATTGAAGATTTTCGTTCAGGCTGGGACTCGAACCCAGGGCCACTCGCTTGGAAGCCTAACACTCTAGCCATTAGTCTATGGGAGCTCTGTCGGTGGGAATTTTAAATATAATAAAAACAAAAAATGCACCTTGGTAATTGTTTATTTAAACACTTTGAAATCTTTGTGTCGAAAAATTAAACTGACTCAGAATTTTCTTCCCTACATAAATAATCAATAATTGCAAAGGAAAGAAATTGAAAAAAAAAAAGAATTTTCAAATTAGAAAAGAAATATATACATTGAAGATATTCGCTCCGGCTGGGACTCGAACCCAGGCCACTCGCTTGGAAGACCAGCGGTCTAGCCATTAGGCTATCGGAGTTCTGTCGAGCGGAGTCTTACTGCCTGACTGATACTGCCTGACTGACAGACTGACTCACTGACTGACTGATACTGACTGACTGACTCACTGACTGACCGAGACTGACTGACTAACTGCCTGACTGACTGAGACTGGACTGACTGACTGACTGACTGACTGACTGACTAACTGACTGACTGAGACTGACTGACTGACTGCTTGACTCTCTGACTGGCTATTTCACTGACTGACTGAATGACTAAATGACTGATTGACACTGACTGACTGACTGCTTGACTACCTGACTGACTGCTTGACTGACTAACTGACTGGACAGGACTGACCGACTGACTGACTGACAGACTGACTGAATAAGGATGACTGACAGACTGACTGAATAAGGCTGACTGACTGACTGACTGACAGACTGACTGAATAAGGCTGACCGACTGACTGACTGCCTGACTGACTGACTGACTGAATGACTGACTGACAGACTGACCGAGACTGACTGACTGACTGACTGAGACTGGACTGGACTGACTGACTGACTGACTGACTGAGACTGACTGACTGCTTTAGTGACTAACTGACTGCACAGGACTGACCGACTGACTGACTGACTGACTGCCTGACTGACTGACTGACTGAATGACTGACTGACTGAGACTAAATGACTGACTGCTTGACTGACTGGCTGAAGGACTAACTGACTGACTGAGTGACTGACTGACTGAGACTGAATGACTGAGTGCTTGACTGATTGACTGTCAGACTGACTGACTGACTTCGCAAAAGGGAAAAATAAAAAAAAAAGAATTATAAAATTAGAAAAAAATATTTGCATTTAAGATTTCCTTTCCGGCTGGGATTTGAACCCAGGGCGACACTCATGGAAGCCCAACGCTCTCGCCAATATACTATTGGATCTCTGTTGATCGGTGTCTCAATTATAATAAAAACAAAAAATGCACCTTAGTAATTATTGATCTAAAATCTTTGAAATCTATAGGTCGAATGATTAAACTGACTCAGAATTTTCTTCCGTACATAAATAATCCATATTTGCAAAAGAAAGAAATTGAAAAAAAAAAGAATCTTCAAATTAGAAGAGAAATATATACATGGAAGATTTTCGTTCCGGCCGGGACTCGAACCCAGTACCACGCGCTTGGAACCCAACGGTCTAGCCATTAGGCTATCGGAGCTCTGTCGATGGAAGTCTTAAATATAATAAAAACAAAAAATGCACCTTGGTAATTATTGATTCAAACACTTTGAAATTTACAGGTCGAATAATTAAACTGACTCAGAATTTTTCTCCCTACATAAATAATCAATATTCGCAAAAGAGAAAAATTTAAAAAAAAGAAGAAGAAATTTCAAATTAGAAACTAAAAGTATACATTGAAGATTTTCGTTCAGGCTGGGACTCGAACCCAGGGCCACTCGCTTGGAAGCCTAACACTCTAGCCATTAGTCTATGGGAGCTCTATCGGTGGGAGTTTTAAATATAATAAAAACAAAAAATGCACCTTGGTAATTGTTTATTTAAACACTTTGAAACCTTCGTGTCGAAAAATTAAACTGACTCAGAATTTTCTTCCCTACATAAATAATCAATAATTGCAAAGGAAAGAAATTGAAAAAAAAAAAAAGAATTTTCAAATTAGAAAAGAAATATATACATTGAAGATATTCGCTCCGGCTGGGACTCGAACCCAGGCCACTCGCTTGGAAGACCAGCGGTCTAGCCATTAGGCTATCGGAGTTCTGTCGAGCGGAGTCTTACTGCCTGACTGACAGACTGACTCACTGACTGACTGATACTGACTGACTGACTCACTGACTGACCGAGACTGACTGACTAACTGCCTGACTGACTGAGACTGGACTGACTGACTGACTGACTGACTGACTGACTGACTAACTGACTGACTGAGACTGACTGACTGACTGCTTGACTCTCTGACTGGCTATTTCACTGACTGACTGAATGACTAAATGACTGACTGACACTGACTGACTGACTGCTTGACTGACTAACTGACTGGACAGGACTGACCGACTGACTGACTGACAGACTGACTGAATAAGGATGACTGACAGACTGACTGAATAAGGCTGACTGACTGACTGACTGACAGACTGACTGACTGCCTGACTGACTGACTGACTGAATGACTGACTGATTGACTGACCGAGACTGACTGACTGACTGACTGAGACTGGACTGGACTGACTGACTGACTGACTGACTGAGACTGACTGACTGCTTTAGTGACTAACTGACTGCACAGGACTGACCGACTGACTGACTGCCTGACTGACTGACTGACTGAATGACTGACTGACTGAGACTAAATGACTGACTGCTTGACTGACTGGCTGAAGGACTAACTGACTGACTGAGTGACTGAGTGACTGGACTGACTGACTGAGACTGAATGACTGAGTGCTTGACTGATTGACTGTCAGACTGACTGACTGACTTCGCAAAAGGGAAAAATAAAAAAAAAAAGAATTATAAAATTAGAAAAAAATATTTGCATTTAAGATTTCCTTTCCGGCTGGGATTTGAACCCAGGGCAACACTCATGGAAGCCCAACGCTCTCGCCAATATACTATCGGATCTCTGTTGATCGGTGTCTTAATTATAATAAAAACAAAAAATGCACCTTAGTAATTATTGATCTAAAATCTTTGAAATCTAAAGGTCGAATGATTAAACTGACTCAGAATTTTCTTCCGTACATAAATAATCCATATTTGCAAAAGAAAAAAATTAAAAAAAAAAAAGAATCTTCAAATTAGAAGAGAAATATATACATGGAAGATTTTCGTTCCGGCCGGGACTCGAACCCAGTACCACGCGCTTGGAACCCAACGGTCTAGCCATTAGGCTATCGGAGCTCTGTGGATGGAAGTCTTAAATATAATAAAAACAAAAAATGCACCTTGGTAATTATTGATTCAAACACTTTGAAATTTACAGGTCGAATAATTAAACTGACTCAGAATTTTTCTCCCTACATAAATAATCAATATTCGCAAAAGAGAAAAATTAAAAAAAAAGAAGAAGAAATTTCAAATTAGAAACTAAAAGTATACATTGAAGATTTTCGTTCAGGCTGGGACTCGAACCCAGGGCCACTCGCTTGGAAGCCTAACACTCTAGCCATTAGTCTATGGGAGCTCTGTCGGTGGAAGTTTTAAATATAATAAAAACAAAAAATGCACCTTGGTAATTGTTTATTTAAACACTTTGAAATCTTCGTGTCGAAAAATTAAACTGACTCAGAATTTTCTTCCCTACATAAATAATCAATAATTGCAAAGGAAAGAAATTGAAAAAAAAAGAATTTTCAAATTAGAAAAGAAATATATACAATGAAGATATTCGCTCCGGCTGGGACTCGAACCCAGGCCACTCGCTTGGAAGACCAGCGGTCTAGCCATTAGGCTATCGGAGTTCTGTCGAGCGGAGTCTTACTGCCTGACTGATACTGCCTGACTGACAGACTGACTCACTGACTGACTGATACTGACTGACTGACTCACTGACTGACCGAGACTGACTGTTTAACTGCCTGACTGACTGAGACTGGACTGACTGACTGACTGACTGACTGACTAACTGACTGACTGAGACTGACTGACTGACTGCTTGACTCTCTGACTGGCTATTTCACTGACTGACTGAATGACTAAATGACTGACTGACACTGACTGACTGACTGCTTGACTACCTGACTGACTGCTTGACTGACTAACTGACTGGACAGGACTGACCGACTGACTGACTGACAGACTGACTGAATAAGGATGACTGAAATACTGACTGAATAAGGCTGACTGACTGACTGACTGACAGACTGACTGAATAAGGCTGACCGACTGACTGACTGCCTGACTGACTGACTGACTGAATGACTGACTGACTGACTGACCGAGACTGACTGACTGACTGACTGAGACTGGACTGGACTGACTGACTGACTGACTGAGACTGACTGACTGCTTTAGTTACTGCACAGGACTGACCGACTGACTGACTGACTGACTGACTGACTGAATGACTGACTGACTGAGACTAAATGACTGACTGCTTGACTGACTGGCTGAAGGACTAACTGACTGACTGAGTGACTGACTGACTGGACTGACTGACTGAGACTGAATGACTGAGTGCTTGACTGATTGACTGTCAGACTGACTGACTGACTTCGCAAAAGGGAAAAATAAAAAAAAAAAGAATTATAAAATTAGAAAAAAATATTTGCATTTAAGATTTCCTTTCCGGCTGGGATTTGAACCCAGGGCGACACTCATGGAAGCCCAACGCTCTCGCCAATATACTATCGGATCTCTGTTGACCGGTGTCTTAATTATAATAAAAACAAAAAATGCACCTTAGTAATTATTGATCTAAAATCTTTGAAATCTAAAGGTCGAATGATTAAACTGACTCAGAATTTTCTTCCGTACATAAATAATCCATATTTGCAAAAGAAAGAAATTGAACAAAAAAAGAATCTTCAAATTAGAAGAGAAATATATACATGGAAGATTTTCGTTCCGGCCGTGACTCGAACCCAGTACCACGCGCTTGGAACCCAACGGTCTAGCCATTAGGCTATCGGAGCTCTGTCGATGGAAGTCTTAAATATAATAAAAACAAAAAATGCACCTTGGTAATTATTGATTCAAACACTTTGAAATTTACAGGTCGAATAATTAAACTGACTCAGAATTTTTCTCCCTACATAAATAATCAATATTCGCAAAAGAGAAAAATTAAAAAAAAAGAAGAAGAAATTTCAAATTAGAAACTAAAAGTATACATTGAAGATTTTCGTTCAGGCTGGGACTCGAACCCAGGGCCACTCGCTTGGAAGCCTAACACTCTAGCCATTAGTCTATGGGAGCTCTGTCGGTGGGAGTTTTAAATATAATAAAAACAAAAAATGCACCTTGGTAATTGTTTATTTAAACACTTTGAAATCTTCGTGTCGAAAAATTAAACTGACTCAGAATTTTCTTCCCTACATAAATAATCAATAATTGCAAAGGAAAGAAATTGAAAAAAAAAAGAATTTTCAAATTAGAAAAGAAATATATACATTGAAGATATTCGCTCCGGCTGGGACTCGAACCCAGGCCACTCGCTTGGAAGACCAGCGGTCTAGCCATTAGGCTATCGGAGTTCTGTCGAGCGGAGTCTTACTGCCTGACTGATACTGCCTGACTGACAGACTGACTCACTGACTGACTGATACTGACTGACTGACTCACTGACTGACCGAGACTGACTGACTAACTGCCTGACTGACTGAGACTGGACTGACTGACTGACTGACTGACTGACTAACTGACTGACTGACTGCTTGACTACCTGACTGACTGCTTGACTGACTAACTGACTGGACAGGACTGACCGACTGACTGACTGACAGACTGACTGAATAAGGATGACTGACAGACTGACTGAATAAGGCTGACTGACTGACTGACTGACAGACTGACTGAATAAGGCTGACCGACTGACTGACTGCCTGACTGACTGACTGACTGAATGACTGACTGACTGACTGACCGAGACTGACTGACTGACTGACTGAGACTGGACTGGACTGACTGACTGACTGACTGAGACTGACTGACTGCTTTAGTGACTGCACAGGACTGACCGACTGACTGACTGACTGACTGACTGACTGAATGACTGACTGACTGAGACTAAATGACTGACTGCTTGACTGACTGGCTGAAGGACTAACTGACTGACTGAGTGACTGACTGACTGGACTGACTGACTGAGACTGAATGACTGAGTGCTTGACTGATTGACTGTCAGACTGACTGACTGACTTCGCAAAAGGGAAAAATAAAAAAAAAAAAAGAATTATAAAATTAGAAAAAAATTTTTGCATTTAAGATTTCCTTTCCGGCTGGGATTTGAACCCAGGGCGACACTCATGGAAGCCCAACGCTCTCGCCAATATACTATCGGATCTCTGTTGACCGGTGTCTTAATTATAATAAAAACAAAAAATGCACCTTAGTAATTATTGATCTAAAATCTTTGAAATCTAAAGGTCGAATGATTAAACTGACTCAGAATTTTCTTCCGTACATAAATAATCCATATTTGCAAAAGAAAGAAATTGAACAAAAAAAGAATCTTCAAATTAGAAGAGAAATATATACATGGAAGATTTTCGTTCCGGCCGTGACTCGAACCCAGTACCACGCGCTTGGAACCCAACGGTCTAGCCATTAGGCTATCGGAGCTCTGTCGATGGAAGTCTTAAATATAATAAAAACAAAAAATGCACCTTGGTAATTATTGATTCAAACACTTTGAAATTTACAGGTCGAATAATTAAACTGACTCAGAATTTTTCTCCCTACATAAATAATCAATATTCGCAAAAGAGAAAAATTAAAAAAAAAGAAGAAGAAATTTCAAATTAGAAACTAAAAGTATACATTGAAGATTTTTGTTCAGGCTGGGACTCGAACCCAGGGCCACTCGCTTGGAAGCCTAACACTCTAGCCATTAGTCTATGGGAGCTCTGTCGGTGGGAGTTTTAAATATAATAAAAACAAAAAATGCACCTTGGTAATTGTTTATTTAAACACTTTGAAATCTTCGTGTCGAAAAATTAAACTGACTCAGAATTTTCTTCCCTACATAAATAATCAATAATTGCAAAGGAAAGAAATTGAAAAAAAAAAAGAATTTTCAAATTAGAAAAGAAATATATACATTGAAGATATTCGCTCCGGCTGGGACTCGAACCCAGGCCACTCGCTTGGAAGACCAGCGGTCTAGCCATTAGGCTATCGGAGTTCTGTCGAGCGGAGTCTTACTGCCTGACTGATACTGCCTGACTGACAGACTGACTCACTGACTGACTGATACTGACTGACTGACTCACTGACTGACCGAGACTGACTGACTAACTGCCTGACTGACTGAGACTGGACTGACTGACTGACTGACTGACTGACTGACTGACTAACTGACTGACTGAGACTGACTGACTGACTGCTTGACTCTCTGACTGGCTATTTCACTGACTGACTGAATGACTAAATGACTGACTGACACTGACTGACTGACTGCTTGACTACCTGACTGACTGCTTGACTGACTAACTGACTGGACAGGACTGACCGACTGACTGACTGACAGACTGACTGAATAAGGATGACTGACAGACTGACTGAATAAGGCTGACTGACTGCCTGACTGACTGACTGACTGAATGACTGACTGACTGACTGACCGAGACTGACTGACTGACTGACTGAGACTGGACTGGACTGACTGACTGACTGAGACTGACTGACTGCTTTAGTGACTAACTGACTGCACAGGACTGACCGACTGACTGACTGACTGACTGCCTGACTGAATGACTGACTGACTGAGACTAAATGACTGACTGCTTGACTGACTGGCTGAAGGACTAACTGACTGACTGAGTGACTGACTGACTGGACTGACTGACTGAGACTGAATGACTGAGTGCTTGACTGATTGACTGTCAGACTGACTGACTGACTTCGCAAAAGGGAAAAATAAAAAAAAAGAATTATAAAATTAGAAAAAAATATTTGCATTTAAGATTTCCTTTCCGGCTGGGATTTGAACCCAGGGCGACACTCGTGGAAGCCCAACGCTCTCGCCAATATACTATCGGATCTCTGTTGATCGGTGTCTTAGTTATAATAAAAACAAAAAATGCACCTTAGTAATTATTGATCTAAAATCTTTGAAATCTAAAGGTCGAATGATTAAACTGACTCAGAATTTTCTTCCCTACATAAATAATCAATAATTGCAAAGGAAAGAAATTGAAAAAAAAAAAGAATTTTCAAATTAGAAAAGAAATATATACATTGAAGATATTCGCTCCGGCTGGGACTCGAACCCAGGCCACTCGCTTGGAAGACCAGCGGTCTAGCCATTAGGCTATCGGAGTTCTGTCGAGCGGAGTCTTACTGCCTGACTGATACTGCCTGACTGACAGACTGACTCACTGACTGACTGATACTGACTGACTGACTCACTGACTGACCGAGACTGACTGACTAACTGCCTGACTGACTGAGACTGGACTGACTGACTGACTGACTGACTGACTGACTAACTGACTGACTGAGACTGACTGACTGACTGCTTGACTCTCTGACTGGCTATTTCACTGACTGACTGAATGACTAAATGACTGACTGACACTGACTGACTGACTGCTTGACTACCTGACTGACTGCTTGACTGACTAACTGACTGGACAGGACTGACCGACTGACTGACTGACAGACTGACTGAATAAGGATGACTGACAGACTGACTGAATAAGGCTGACTGACTGACTGACTGACAGACTGACTGAATAAGGCTGACCGACTGACTGACTGCCTGACTGACTGACTGACTGAATGACTGACTGACTGACTGACCGAGACTGACTGACTGACTGACTGAGACTGGACTGGACTGACTGACTGACCGACTGACTGAGACTGACTGACTGCTTTAGTGACTAACTGACTGCACAGGACTGACCGACTGACTGACTGACTGACTGCCTGACTGACTGACTGACTGAATGACTGACTGACTGAGACTAAATGACTGACTGCTTGACTGACTGGCTGAAGGACTAACTGACTGACTGAGTGACTGACTGACTGGACTGACTGACTGAGACTGAATGACTGAGTGCTTGACTGATTGACTGTCAGACTGACTGACTGACTTCACAAAAGGGAAAAATAAAAAAAAAAGAATTATAAAATTAGAAAAAAATATTTGCATTTAAGATTTCCTTTCCGGCTGGGATTTGAACCCAGGGCGACACTCGTGGAAGCCCAACGCTCTCGCCAATATACTATCGGATCTCTGTTGATCGGTGTCTTAGTTATAATAAAAACAAAAAATGCACCTTAGTAATTATTGATCTAAAATCTTTGAAATCTAAAGGTCGAATGATTAAACTGACTCAGAATTTTCTTCCGTACATAAATAATCCATATTTGCAAAAGAAAGAAATTGAAAAAAATAAGAATCTTCAAATTAGAAGAGAAATATATACATGGACGATTTTCGTTCCGGCCGGGACTCGAACCCAGTACCACGCGCTTGGAACCCAACGGTCTAGCCATTAGGCTATCGGAGCTCTGTCGATGGAAGTCTTAAATATAATAAAAACAAAAAATGCACCTTGGTAATTATTGATTCAAACACTTTGAAATTTACAGGTCGAATAATTAAACTGACTCAGAATTTTTCTCCCTACATAAATAATCAATATTCGCAAAAGAGAAAAATAAAAAAAAAAAAAGAAGAAGAAATTTCAAATTAGAAACTAAAAGTATACATTGCAGATTTTCGTTCAGGCTGGGACTCGAACCCAGGGCCACTCGCTTGGAAGCCTAATACTCTAGCCATTAGTCTATGGGAGCTCTGTCGGTGGGAGTTTTAAATATAATAAAAACAAAAAATGCACCTTGGTAATTGTTTATTTAAACACTTTGAAATCTTCGTGTCGAAAAATTAAACTGACTCAGAATTTTCTTCCCTACATAAATAATCAATAATTGCAAAGGAAAGAAATTGAAAAAAAAAAGAATTTTCAAATTAGAAAAGAAATATATACATTGAAGATATTCGCTCCGGCTGGGACTCGAACCCAGGCCACTCGCTTGGAAGACCAGCGGTCTAGCCATTAGGCTATCGGAGTTCTGTCGAGCGGAGTTTTACTGCCTGACTGATACTGCCTGACTGACAGACTGACTCACTGACTGACTGATACTGACTGACTGACTCACTGACTGACCGAGACTGACTGACTAACTGCCTGACTGACTGAGACTGGACTGACTGACTGACTGACTGACTGACTGACTGACTGAGACTGACTGACTGACTGCTTGACTCTCTGACTGGCTATTTCACTGACTGTCTGAATGACTAAATGACTGACTGACACTGACTGACTGACTGCTTGACTACCTGACTGACTGCTTGACTGACTAACTGACTGGACAGGACTGACCGACTGACTGACTGACAGACTGACTGAATAAGGATGACTGACAGACTGACTGAATAAGGCTGACTGACTGACAGACTGACTGAATAAGGCTGACCGACTGACTGACTGCCTGAGTGACTGACTGTCTGAATGACTGACTGACTGACTGACCGAGACTGACTGACTGACTGACTGAGACTGGACTGGACTGACTGACTGACTGACTGACTGAGACTGACTGACTGCTTTAGTGACTAACTGACTGCACAGGATTGACCGACTGACTGACTGACTGACTGCCTGACTGACTGACTGACTGACTGAATGACTGACTGACTGAGACTAAATGACTGACTGCTTGACTGACTGGCTGAAGGACTAACTGACTGACTGAGTGACTGACTGACTGGACTGACTGACTGAGACTGAATGACTGAGTGCTTGACTGATTGACTGTCAGACTGACTGACTGACTTCGCAAAAGGGAAAAATAAAAAAAAAAAGAATTATAAAATTAGAAAAAAATATTTGCATTTAAGATTTCCTTTCCGGCTGGGATTTGAACCCAGAGCGACACTCATGGAAGCCCAACGCTCTCGCCAATATACTATCGGATCTCTGTTGTTCGGTGTCTTAGTTATAATAAAAACAAAAAATGCACCTTAGTAATTATTGATCTAAAATCTTTGAAATCTAAAGGTCGAATGATTAAACTGACTCAGAATTTTCTTCCGTACATAAATAATCCATATTTGCAAAAGAAAGAAATTGAAAAAAAAAGAATTTTCAAATTAGAAAAGAAATATATACATTGAAGATATTCGCTCCGGCTGGGACTCGAACCCAGGCCACTCGCTTGGAAGACCAGCGGTCTAGCCATTAGGCTATCGGAGTTCTGTCGAGCGGAGTCTTACTGCCTGACTGATACTGCCTGACTGACAGACTGACTCACTGACTGACTGATACTGACTGACTGACTCACTGACTGACCGAGACTGACTGACTAACTGCCTGACTGACTGAGACTGGACTGACTGACTGACTGACTGACTGACTGACTAACTGACTGACTGAGACTGACTGACTGACTGCTTGACTCTCTGACTGGCTATTTCACTGACTGACTGAGACTGACTGACTGACTGCTTGACTCTCTGACTGGCTATTTCACTGACTGACTGAATGACTAAATGACTGACTGACACTGACTGACTGACTGCTTGACTACCTGACTGACTGCTTGACTGACTAACTGACTGGACAGGACTGACCGACTGACTGACTGACAGACTGACTGAATAAGGATGACTGACAGACTGACTGAATAAGGCTGACAGACTGACTGAATAAGGCTGACCGACTGACTGACTGCCTGACTGACTGACTGACTGAATGACTGACTGACTGACTGACCGAGACTGACTGACTGACTGACTGAGACTGGACTGGACTGACTGACTGACTGACTGACTGAGACTGACTGACTGCTTTAGTGACTAACTGACTGCACAGGACTGACCGACTGACTGACTGACTGCCTGACTGACTGACTGACTGAATGACTGACTGACTGAGACTAAATGACTGACTGCTTGACTGACTGGCTGAAGGACTAACTGACTGACTGAGTGACTGACTGACTGGACTGACTGACTGAGACTGAATGACTGAGTGCTTGACTGATTGACTGTCAGACTGACTGACTGACTTCGCAAAAGGGAAAAATAAAAAAAAAAGAATTATAAAATTAGAAAAAAATATTTGCATTTAAGATTTCCTTTCCGGCCGGGACTCGAACCCAGTACCACGCGCTAGGAACCCAACGGTCTAGCCATTAGGCTATCGGAGCTCTGTCGATGGAAGTCTTAAATATAATAAAAACAAAAAATGCACTTTGGTAATTATTGATTCAAACACTTTGAAATTTACAGGTCGAATAATTAAACTGACTCAGAATTTTTCTCCCTACATAAATAATCAATATTCGCAAAAGAGAAAAATTAAAAAAAAAAGAAGAAGAAATTTCAAATTAGAAACTAAAAGTATACATTGAAGATTTTCGTTCAGGCTGGGACTCGAACCCAGGGCCACTCGCTTGGAAGCCTAACACTCTAGCCATTAGTCTATGGGAGCTCTGTCGGTGGGAGTTTTAAATATAATAAAAACAAAAAATGCACCTTGGTAATTGTTTATTTAAACACTTTGAAATCTTCGTGTCGAAAAATTAAACTGACTCAGAATTTTCTTCCCTACATAAATAATCAATAATTGCAAAGGAAAGAAATTGAAAAAAAAAAAAAATTTCAAATTAGAAAAGAAATATATACATTGAAGATATTCGCTGCGGGTGGGACTCGAACCCAGGCCACTCGCTTGGAAGACCAGCGGTCTAGCCATTAGGCTATCGGAGTTCTGTCGAGCGGAGTCTTACTGCCTGACTGATACTGCCTGACTGACAGACTGACTCACTGACTGACTGATACTGACTGACTGACTCACTGACTGACCGAGACTAACTGACTAACTGCCTGACTGACTGAGACTAGACTGACTGACTGACTGACTGACTAACTGACCGACTGAGACTGACTGACTGACTGCTTGACTCTCTGACTGGCTATTTCACTGACTGACTGAATGACTAAATGACTGACTGACACTGACTGACTGACTGCTTGACTACCTGACTGACTGCTTGACTGACTAACTGACTGGACAGGACTGACCGACTGACTGACTGACAGACTGACTGAATAAGGATGACTGACAGACTGACTGAATAAGGCTGACTGACTGACTGACTGACAGACTGACTGAATAAGGCTGACCGACTGACTGACTGCCTGACTGACTGACTGACTGAATGACTGACTGACTGACTGACCGAGACTGACTGACTGACTGACTGAGACTGGACTGGACTGACTGACTGACTGACTGACTGAGACTGACTGACTGCTTTAGTGACTAACTGACTGCACAGGACTGACCGACTGACTGACTGACTGACTGCCTGACTGACTGAGTGACTGAATGACTGACTGACTGAGACTAAATGACTGACTGCTTGACTGACTGACTGAAGGACTAACTGACTGACTGAGACTGAATGACTGAGTGCTTGACTGATTGACTGTCAGACTGACTGACTGACTTCGCAAAAGGGAAAAATAAAAAAAAAAAGAATTATAAAATTAGAAAAAAATATTTGCATTTAAGATTTCCTTTCCGGCCGGGACTCGAACCCAGTACCACGCGCTAGGAACCCAACTGTCTAGCCATTAGGCTATCGGAGCTCTGTCGATGGAAGTCTTAAATATAATAAAAACAAAAAATGCACCTTGGTAATTATTGATTCAAACACTTTGAAATTTACAGGTCGAATAATTAAACTGACTCAGAATTTTTCTCCCTACATAAATAATCAATATTCGCAAAAGAGAAAAATTAAAAAAAAAAGAAGAAGAAATTTCAAATTAGAAACTAAAAGTATACATTGAAGATTTTCGTTCAGGCTGGGACTCGAACCCAGGGCCACTCGCTTGGAAGCCTAACACTCTAGCCATTAGTCTATGGGAGCTCTGTCGGTGGGAGTTTTAAATATAATAAAAACAAAAAATGCACCTTGGTAATTGTTTATTTAAACACTTTGAAATCTTCGTGTCGAAAAATTAAACTGACTCAGAATTTTCCTTCCTACATAAATAATCAATAATTGCAAAGGAAAGAAATTGAAAAAAAAAAGAATTTTCAAATTAGAAAAGAAATATATACATTGAAGATATTCGCTGCGGCTGGGACTCGAACCCAGGCCACTCGCTTGGAAGACCAGCGGTCTAGCCATTAGGCTATCGGAGTTCTGTCGAGCGCAGTCTTACTGCCTGACTGATACTGCCTGACTGACAGACTGACTCACTGACTGACTGATACTGACTGACTGACTCACTGACTGACCGAGACTGACTGACTAACTGCCTGACTGACTGAGACTGGACTGACTGACTGACTGACTGACTGACTGACTAACTGACTGACTGAGACTGACTGACTGACTGCTTGACTCTCTGACTGGCTATTTCACTGACTGACTGAATGACTAAATGACTGACTGACACTGACTGACTGACTGCTTGACTACCTGACTGACTGCTTGACTGACTAACTGACTGGACAGGACTGTCCGACTGACTGGACAGGACTGACCGACTGACTGACTGACAGACTGACTCAATAAGGATGACTGACAGACTGACTGAATAAGGCTGACTGACTGACTGACTGACAGACTGACTGAATAAGGCTGACCGACTGACTGACTGCCTGACTGACTGACTGACTGAATGACTGACTGACTGACTGACCGAGACTGACTGACTGACTGACTGAGACTGGACTGGACTGACTGACTGACTGACCGAGACTGACTGACTGACTGACTGAGACTGGACTGGACTGACTGACTGACTGACTGACTGAGACTGACTGACTGCTTTAGTGACTAACTGACTGCACAGGACTGACCGACTGACTGACTGACTGAATGACTGACTGACTGAGACTAAATGACTGACTGCTTGACTGACTGGCTGAAGGACTAACTGACTGACTGAGTAACTGACTGACTGGACTGACTGACTGAGACTGAATGACTGAGTGCTTGACTGATTGACTGTCAGAGTGACTGACTGACTTCGCAAAAGGGAAAAATAAAAAAAAAAGAATTATAAAATTAGAAAAAAAATATTTGCATTTAAGATTTCCATTCCGGCTCTGATTTGAACCCAGGGCGACACTCATGGAAGCCCAACGCTCTCGCCAATATACTATCGGATCTCTGTTGATCGGTGTCTTAATTATAATAAAAACAAAAAATGCACCTTAGTAATTATTGATCTAAAATCTTTGAAATCTAAATGTCGAATGATTAAACTGACTCAGAATTTTCTTCCGTACATAAATAATCCATATTTGCAAAAGAAAGAAATTGAAAAAAAAAAAAAGAATCTTCAAATTAGAAGAGAAATATATACATGGAAGATTTTCGTTCCGGCCGGGACTCGAACCCAGTACCACGCGCTTGGAACCCAACGGTCTAGCCATTAGGCTATCGGAGCTCTGTCGATGGAAGTCTTAAATATAATAAAAACAAAAAATGCACCTTGCTAATTATTGATTCAAACACTTTGAAATTTACAGGTCGAATAATTAAACTGACTCAGAATTTTTCTCCCTACATAAATAATCAATATTCGCAAAAGAGAAAAATTAAAAAAAAAAGAAGAAGAAATTTCAAATTAGAAACTAAAAGTATACACTGACTGACTGATACTGACTGACTGACCGAGACTGACTGACTAACTGCCTGACTGACTGAGACTGGACTGACTGACTGCTTGACTCTCTGACTGGCTATTTCACTGACTGACTGAATGACTGACTGACACTGACTGACTGACTGCTTGACTACCTGACTGACTGCTTGACTGACTAACTGACTGGACAGGACTGACCGACTGACTGACTGACAGTGACTGAATAAGGATGACTGACAGACTGACTGAATAAGGCTGACTGACTGACTGAGTGACAGACTGACTGAATAAGGATGACTGACAGACTGACTGAATAAGGCTGACTGACTGACTGACTGACAGACTGACTGAATAAGGCTGACCGACTGACTGACTGCCTGACTGACTGACTGACTGAATGACTGACTGACTGACTGACCGAGACTGACTGACTGACTGACTGAGACTGGACTGGACTGACTGACTGACTGACTGACTGAGACTGACTGACTGCTTTAGTGACTAACTGACTGCACAGGACTGACCGACTGACTGACTGACTGACTGCCTGACTGACTGACTGACTGAATGACTGACTGACTGAGACTAAATGACTGACTGCTTGACTGACTGGCTGAAGGACTAACTGACTGACTGAGTGACTGACTGACTGGACTGACTGACTGAGACTGAATGACTGAGTGCTTGACTGATTGACTGTCAGACTGACTGACTGACTTCGCAAAAGGGAAAAATAAAAAAAAAAGAATTATAAAATTAGAAAAAAATATTTGCATTTAAGATTTCCTTTCCGGCCGGGACTCGAACCCAGTAAAACGCGCTAGGAACCCAACGGTCTAGCCATTAGGCTATCGGAGCTCTGTCGATGGAAGTCTTAAATATAATAAAAACAAAAAATGCACCTTGGTAATTATTGATTCAAACACTTTGAAATTTACAGGTCGAATAATTAAACTGACTCAGAATTTTTCTCCCTACATAAATAATCAATATTCGCAAAAGAGAAAAATTAAAAAAAAAAGAAGGAGAAATTTCAAATTAGACACTAAAAGTATACATTGAAGATTTTCGTTCAGGCTGGGACTCGAACCCAGGGCCCCTCGCTTGGAAGCCTAACACTCTAGCCATTAGTCTATGGGAGCTCTGTCGGTGGGAGTTTTAAATATAATAAAAACAAAAAATGCACCTTGGTAATTGTTTATTTAAACACTTTGAAATCTTCGTGTCGAAAAATTAAACTGACTCAGAATTTTCTTCCCTACATAAATAATCAATAATTGCAAAGGAAAGAAATTGAAAAAAAAAAGAATTTTCAAATTAGAAAAGAAATATATACATTGAAGATATTCGCTCCGGCTGGGACTCGAACCCAGGCCACTCGCTTGGAAGACCAGCGGTCTAGCCATTAGGCTATCGGAGTTCTGTCGAGCGGAGTCTTACTGCCTGACTGATACTGCCTGACTGACAGACTGACTCACTGACTAACTGATACTGACTGACTGACTCACTGACTGACCGAGACTGACTGACTAACTGCCTGACTGACTGAGACTGGACTGACTGACTGACTGACTGACTGACTGACTAACTGACTGACTGAGACTGACTGACTGACTGCTTGACTCTCTGACTGGCTATTTCACTGACTGACTGAATGACTAAATGACTGACTGACACTGACTGACTGACTGCTTGACTACCTGACTGACTGCTTGACTGACTAACTGACTGGACAGGACTGACCGACTGACTGCCTGACAGACTGACTGAATAAGGATGACTGACAGACTGACTGAATAAGGCTGACTGACTGACTGACTGACAGACTGACTGAATAAGGCTGACCGACTGACTGACTGCCTGACGGACTGACTGACTGAATGACTGACTGACTGACTGACCGAGACTGACTGACTGACTGACTGAGACTGGACTGGACTGACTGACTGACTGACTGACTGAGACTAACTGACTGCTTTAGTGACTAACTGACTGCACAGGACTGACCGACTGACTGACTGACTGACTGCCTGACTGACTGACTGACTGAATGACTGACTGACTGAGACTAAATGACTGACTGCTTGACTGACTGACTGAAGGACTAACTGACTGACTGAGTGACTGACTGACTGGACTGACTGACTGAGACTGAATGACTGAGTGCTTGACTGATTGACTGTCAGACTGACTGACTGACTTCGCAAATGGGAAAAATAAAAAAAAAAGAATTATAAAATTAGAAAAAAATATTTGCATTTAAGATTTCCTTTCAGGCCGGGACACGAACCCAGTACCACGCGCTAGGAACCCAACGGTCTAGCCATTAGGCTATCGGAGCTCTGTCGATGGAAGTCTTAAATATAATAAAAACAAAAAATGCACCTTGGTAATTATTGATTCAAACACTTTGAAATTTACAGGTCGAATAATTAAACTGACTCAGAATTTTTCTCCCTACATAAATAATCAATATTCGCAAAAGAGAAAAATTAAAAAAAAAGAAGAAGAAATTTCAAATTAGAAACTAAAAGTATACATTGAAGATTTTCGTTCAGGCTGGGACTCGAACCCAGGGCCCCTCGCTTGGAAGCCTAACACTCTAGCATTAGTCTATGGGAGCTCTGTCGGTGGGAGTTTTAAATATAATAAAAACAAAAAATGCACCTTGGTAATTGTTTATTTAAACACTTTGAAATCTTCGTGTCGAAAAATTAAACTGACTCAGAATTTTCTTCCCTACATAAATAATCAATAATTGCAAAGGAAAGAAATTGAAAAAAAAAAGAATTTTCAAATTAGAAAAGAAATATATACATTGAAGATATTCGCTCCGGCTGGGACTCGAACCCAGGCCACTCGCTTGGAAGACCAGCTGTCTAGCCATTAGGCTATCGGAGTTCTGTCGAGCGGAGTCTTACTGCCTGACTGATACTGCCTGACTGACAGACTGACTCACTGACTGACTGATACTGACTGACTGACTCACTGACTGACCGAGACTGACTGACTAACTGCCTGACTGACTGAGACTGGACTGACTGACTGACTGACTGACTGACTGACTAACTGACTGACTGAGACTGACTGCTTGACTCTCTGACTGGCTATTTCACTGACTGACTGAATGACTAAATGACTGACTGACACTGACTGACTGACTGCTTGACTACCTGACTGACTGCTTGACTGACTAACTGACTGGACAGGACTGACCGACTGACTGACTGACAGACTGACTGAATAAGGATGACTGACAGACTGACTGAATAAGGCTGACTGACTGACTGACTGACAGACTGACTGAATAAGGCTGACCGACTGACTGACTGCCTGACTGACTGACTGACTGAATGACTGACTGACTGAGACTAAATGACTGACTGGCTGAAGGACTAACTGACTGACTGACTGGACTGACTGACTGAGACTGAATGACTGAGTGCTTGACTGATTGACTGTCAGACTGACTGACTGACTTCGCAAAAGGGAAAAATAAAAAAAAAAGAATTATAAAATTAGAAAAAAATATTTGTATTTAAGATTTCCTTTCAGGCCGGGACTCGAACCCAGTACCACGCGCTAGGAACCCAACGGTCTAGCCATTAGGCTATCGGAGCTCTGTCGATGGAAGTCTTAAATATAATAAAAACAAAAAATGCACCTTGGTAATTATTGATTCAAACACTTTGAAATTTACAGGTCGAATAATTAAACTAACTCAGAATTTTTCTCCCTACATAAATAATCAATATTCGCAAAAGAGAAAAATTAAAAAAAAAAGAAGAAGAAATTTCAAATTAGAAACTAAAAGTATACATTGAAGATTTTCGTTCAGGCTGGGACTAGAACCCAGGGCCCCTCGCTTGGAAGCCTAACACTCTAGCCATTAGTCTATGGGAGCTCTGTCGGTGGGAGTTTTAAATATAATAAAAACAAAAAATGCACCTTGGTAATTGTTTATTTAAACACTTTGAAATCTTCGTGTCGAAAAATTAAACTGACTCAGAATTTTCTTCCCTACATAAATAATCAATAATTGCAAAGGAAAGAAATTGAAAAAAAAAAAGAATTTTCAAATTAGAAAAGAAATATATACATTGAAGATATTCGCTCCGGCTGGGACTCGAACCCAGGCCACTCGCTTGGAAGACCAGCGGTCTAGCCATTAGGCTATCGGAGTTCTGTCGAGCGGAGTCTTACTGCCTGACTGATACTGCCTGACTGACAGACTGACTCACTGACTGACTGATACTGACTGACTGACTCACTGACTGACCGAGACTGACTGACTAACTGCCTGACTGACTGAGACTGGACTGACTGACTGACTGACTGACTGACTGACTAACTGACTGACTGAGACTGACTGACTGACTGCTTGACTCTCTGACTGGCTATTTCACTGACTGACTGAATGACTAAATGACTGACTGACACTGACTGACTGACTGCTTGACTACCTGACTGACTGCTTGACTGACTAACTGACTGGACAGGACTGACCGACTGACTGACTGACAGACTGACTGAATAAGGATGACTGACAGACTGACTGGATAAGGCTGACTGACTGACTGACTGACAGACTGACTGAATAAGGCTGACCGACTGACTGACTGCCTGACGGACTGACTGACTGAATGACTGACTGACTGACTGACCGAGACTGACTGACTGACTGACTGAGACTGGACTGGACTGACTGTGACTGACTGACTGAGACTGACTGACTGCTTTAGTGACTAACTGACTGCACAGGACTGACCGACTGACTGACTGACTGACTGACTGACTGACTGACTGAATGACTGACTGACTGAGACTAAATGACTGACTGCTTGACTGACTGGCTGAAGGACTAACTGACTGACTGAGTGACTGACTGGATGGACTGACTGACTGAGACTGAATGACTGAGTGCTTGACTGATTGACTGTCAGACTGACTGACTGACTTCGCAAAAGGGAAAAATAAAAAAAAAAGAATTATAAAATTAGAAAAAAATATTTGCATTTAAGATTTCCTTTCAGGCCGGGACTCGAACCCAGTACCACGCGCTAGGAACCCAACGGTCTAGCCATTAGGCTATCGGAGCTCTGTCGATGGAAGTCTTAAATATAATAAAAACAAAAAATGCACCTTGGTAATTATTGATTCAAACACTTTGAAATTTACAGGTCGAATAATTAAACTGACTCAGAATTTTTCTCCCTACATAAATAATCAATATTCGCAAAAGAGAAAAATTAAAAAAAAAAGAAGAAGAAATTTCAAATTAGAAACTAAAAGTATACATTGAAGATTTTCGTTCAGGCTGGGACTCGAACCCAGGGCCCCTCGCTTGGAAGCCTAACACTCTAGCCATTAGTCTATGGGAGCTCTGTCGGTGGGAGTTTTAAATATAATAAAAACAAAAAATGCACCTTGGTAATTGTTTATTTAAACACTTTGAAATCTTCGTGTCGAAAAATTAAACTGACTCAGAATTTTCTTCCCTACATAAATAATCAATAATTGCAAAGGAAAGAAATTGAAAAAAAAAAGAATTTTCAAATTAGAAAAGAAATATATACATTGAAGATATTCGCTCCGGCTGGGACTCGAACCCAGGCCACTCGCTTGGAAGACCAGCGGTCTAGCCATTAGGCTATCGGAGTTCTGTCGAGCGGAGTCTTACTGCCTGACTGATACTGCCTGACTGACAGACTGACTCACTGACTAACTGATACTGACTGACTGACTCACTGACTGACCGAGACTGACTGACTAACTGCCTGACTGACTGAGACTGGACTGACTGACTGACTGACTGACTGACTGACTAACTGACTGACTGAGACTGACTGACTGACTGCTTGACTCTCTGACTGGCTATTTCACTGACTGACTGAATGACTAAATGACTGACTGACACTGACTGACTGACTGCTTGACTACCTGACTGACTGCTTGACTGACTAACTGACTGGACAGGACTGACCGACTGACTGCCTGACAGACTGACTGAATAAGGATGACTGACAGACTGACTGAATAAGGCTGACTGACTGACTGACTGACAGACTGACTGAATAAGGCTGACCGACTGACTGACTGCCTGACGGACTGACTGACTGAATGACTGACTGACTGACTGACCGAGACTGACTGACTGACTGACTGAGACTGGACTGGACTGACTGACTGACTGACTGACTGAGACTAACTGACTGCTTTAGTGACTAACTGACTGCACAGGACTGACCGACTGACTGACTGACTGACTGCCTGACTGACTGACTGACTGAATGACTGACTGACTGAGACTAAATGACTGACTGCTTGACTGACTGACTGAAGGACTAACTGACTGACTGAGTGACTGACTGACTGGACTGACTGACTGAGACTGAATGACTGAGTGCTTGACTGATTGACTGTCAGACTGACTGACTGACTTCGCAAAAGGGAAAAATAAAAAAAAAAGAATTATAAAATTAGAAAAAAATATTTGCATTTAAGATTTCCTTTCAGGCCGGGACACGAACCCAGTACCACGCGCTAGGAACCCAACGGTCTAGCCATTAGGCTATCGGAGCTCTGTCGATGGAAGTCTTAAATATAATAAAAACAAAAAATGCACCTTGGTAATTATTGATTCAAACACTTTGAAATTTACAGGTCGAATAATTAAACTGACTCAGAATTTTTCTCCCTACATAAATAATCAATATTCGCAAAAGAGAAAAATTAAAAAAAAAGAAGAAGAAATTTCAAATTAGAAACTAAAAGTATACATTGAAGATTTTCGTTCAGGCTGGGACTCGAACCCAGGGCCCCTCGCTTGGAAGCCTAACACTCTAGCATTAGTCTATGGGAGCTCTGTCGGTGGGAGTTTTAAATATAATAAAAACAAAAAATGCACCTTGGTAATTGTTTATTTAAACACTTTGAAATCTTCGTGTCGAAAAATTAAACTGACTCAGAATTTTCTTCCCTACATAAATAATCAATAATTGCAAAGGAAAGAAATTGAAAAAAAAAAGAATTTTCAAATTAGAAAAGAAATATATACATTGAAGATATTCGCTCCGGCTGGGACTCGAACCCAGGCCACTCGCTTGGAAGACCAGCTGTCTAGCCATTAGGCTATCGGAGTTCTGTCGAGCGGAGTCTTACTGCCTGACTGATACTGCCTGACTGACAGACTGACTCACTGACTGACTGATACTGACTGACTGACTCACTGACTGACCGAGACTGACTGACTAACTGCCTGACTGACTGAGACTGGACTGACTGACTGACTGACTGACTGACTGACTAACTGACTGACTGAGACTGACTGCTTGACTCTCTGACTGGCTATTTCACTGACTGACTGAATGACTAAATGACTGACTGACACTGACTGACTGACTGCTTGACTACCTGACTGACTGCTTGACTGACTAACTGACTGGACAGGACTGACCGACTGACTGACTGACAGACTGACTGAATAAGGATGACTGACAGACTGACTGAATAAGGCTGACTGACTGACTGACTGACAGACTGACTGAATAAGGCTGACCGACTGACTGACTGCCTGACTGACTGACTGACTGAATGACTGACTGACTGAGACTAAATGACTGACTGGCTGAAGGACTAACTGACTGACTGACTGGACTGACTGACTGAGACTGAATGACTGAGTGCTTGACTGATTGACTGTCAGACTGACTGACTGACTTCGCAAAAGGGAAAAATAAAAAAAAAAGAATTATAAAATTAGAAAAAAATATTTGTATTTAAGATTTCCTTTCAGGCCGGGACTCGAACCCAGTACCACGCGCTAGGAACCCAACGGTCTAGCCATTAGGCTATCGGAGCTCTGTCGATGGAAGTCTTAAATATAATAAAAACAAAAAATGCACCTTGGTAATTATTGATTCAAACACTTTGAAATTTACAGGTCGAATAATTAAACTAACTCAGAATTTTTCTCCCTACATAAATAATCAATATTCGCAAAAGAGAAAAATTAAAAAAAAAAGAAGAAGAAATTTCAAATTAGAAACTAAAAGTATACATTGAAGATTTTCGTTCAGGCTGGGACTAGAACCCAGGGCCCCTCGCTTGGAAGCCTAACACTCTAGCCATTAGTCTATGGGAGCTCTGTCGGTGGGAGTTTTAAATATAATAAAAACAAAAAATGCACCTTGGTAATTGTTTATTTAAACACTTTGAAATCTTCGTGTCGAAAAATTAAACTGACTCAGAATTTTCTTCCCTACATAAATAATCAATAATTGCAAAGGAAAGAAATTGAAAAAAAAAAAGAATTTTCAAATTAGAAAAGAAATATATACATTGAAGATATTCGCTCCGGCTGGGACTCGAACCCAGGCCACTCGCTTGGAAGACCAGCGGTCTAGCCATTAGGCTATCGGAGTTCTGTCGAGCGGAGTCTTACTGCCTGACTGATACTGCCTGACTGACAGACTGACTCACTGACTGACTGATACTGACTGACTGACTCACTGACTGACCGAGACTGACTGACTAACTGCCTGACTGACTGAGACTGGACTGACTGACTGACTGACTGACTGACTGACTAACTGACTGACTGAGACTGACTGACTGACTGCTTGACTCTCTGACTGGCTATTTCACTGACTGACTGAATGACTAAATGACTGACTGACACTGACTGACTGACTGCTTGACTACCTGACTGACTGCTTGACTGACTAACTGACTGGACAGGACTGACCGACTGACTGACTGACAGACTGACTGAATAAGGATGACTGACAGACTGACTGGATAAGGCTGACTGACTGACTGACTGACAGACTGACTGAATAAGGCTGACCGACTGACTGACTGCCTGACGGACTGACTGACTGAATGACTGACTGACTGACTGAATGACTGACTGACTGAGACTAAATGACTGACTGCTTGACTGACTGGCTGAAGGACTAACTGACTGACTGAGTGACTGACTGGATGGACTGACTGACTGAGACTGAATGACTGAGTGCTTGACTGATTGACTGTCAGACTGACTGACTGACTTCGCAAAAGGGAAAAATAAAAAAAAAAGAATTATAAAATTAGAAAAAAATATTTGCATTTAAGATTTCCTTTCAGGCCGGGACTCGAACCCAGTACCACGCGCTAGGAACCCAACGGTCTAGCCATTAGGCTATCGGAGCTCTGTCGATGGAAGTCTTAAATATAATAAAAACAAAAAATGCACCTTGGTAATTATTGATTCAAACACTTTGAAATTTACAGGTCGAATAATTAAACTGACTCAGAATTTTTCTCCCTACATAAATAATCAATATTCGCAAAAGAGAAAAATTAAAAAAAAAAGAAGAAGAAATTTCAAATTAGAAACTAAAAGTATACATTGAAGATTTTCGTTCAGGCTGGGACTCGAACCCAGGGCCCCTCGCTTGGAAGCCTAACACTCTAGCCATTAGTCTATGGGAGCTCTGTCGGTGGGAGTTTTAAATATAATAAAAACAAAAAATGCACCTTGGTAATTGTTTATTTAAACACTTTGAAATCTTCGTGTCGAAAAATTAAACTGACTCAGAATTTTCTTCCCTACATAAATAATCAATAATTGCAAAGGAAAGAAATTGAAAAAAAAAAAGAATTTTCAAATTAGAAAAGAAATATATACATTGAAGATATTCGCTCCGGCTGGGACTCGAACCCAGGCCACTCGCTTGGAAGACCAGCGGTCTAGCCATTAGGCTATCGGAGTTCTGTCGAGCGGAGTCTTACTGCCTGACTGATACTGCCTGACTGACAGACTGACTCACTGACTGACTGATACTGACTGACTGACTCACTGACTGACCGAGACTGACTGACTAACTGCCTGACTGACTGAGACTGGACTGACTGACTGACTGACTGACTGACTGACTAACTGACTGACTGAGACTGACTGACTGACTGCTTGACTCTCTGACTGGCTATTTCACTGACTGACTGAATGACTAAATGACTGACTGACACTGACTGACTGACTGCTTGACTACCTGACTGACTGCTTGACTGACTAACTGACTGGACAGGACTGACCGACTGACTGACTGACAGACTGACTGAATAAGGATGACTGACTGAATAAGGCTGACTGACTGACTGACTGCCTGACTGACTGACTGACTGAATGACTGACTGACTGACTGACCGAGACTGACTGACTGACTGACTGAGACTGGACTGGACTGACTGACTGACTGACTGACTGAGACTGACTGACTGCTTTAGTGACTAACTGACTGCACAGGACTGACCGACTGACTGACTGACTGACGGCCTGACTGACTGACTGACTGAATGACTGACTGACTGAGACTAAATGACTGACTGCTTGACTGACTGGCTGAAGGACAAACTGACTGACTGAGTGACTGACTGACTGGACTGACTGACTGAGACTGAATGACTGAGTGCTTGACTGATTGACTGTCAGACTGACTGACTGACTTCGCAAAAGGGAAAAATAAAAAAAAAAGAATTATAAAATTAGAAAAAAATATTTGCATTTAAGATTTCCTTTCCGGCCGGGACTCGAACCCAGTACCACGCGCTAGGAACCCAACGGTCTAGCCATTAGGCTATCGGAGCTCTGTCGATGGAAGTCTTAAATATAATAAAAACAAAAAATGCACCTTGGTAATTATTGATTCAAACACTTTGAAATCTTCGTGTCGAAAAATTAAACTGACTCAGAATTTTCTTCCCTACATAAATAATCAATAATTGCAAAGGAAAGAAATTGAAAAAAAAAAGAATTTTCAAATTAGAAAAGAAATACATACATTGAAGATATTCGCTCCGGCTGGGACTCGAACCCACGCCACTCGCTTGGAAGACCAGCGGTCTAGCCATTAGGCTATCGGAGTTCTGTCGAGCGGAGTCTTACTGCCTGACTGATACTGCCTGACTGACAGACTGACTCACTGACTGACTGATACTGACTGACTGACTCACTGACTGACCGAGACTGACTGACTAACTGCCTGACTGACTGAGACTGGACTGACTGACTGACTGACTGACTGACTGACTAACTGACTGACTGATACTGACTGACTGACTGCTTGACTCTCTGACTGACTATTTCACTGACTGACTGAATGACTAAATGACTGACTGACACTGACTGACTGACTGCTTGACTACCTGACTGACTGCTTGACTGACTAACTGAATGGACAGGACTGACCGACTGACTGACAGACAGACTGACTGAATAAGGATGACTGACAGACTGACTGAATAAGGCTGACTGACTGACTGACTGACAGACTGACTGAATAAGGCTGACCGACTGACTGACTGCCTGACTGACTGACTGACTGAATGACTGACTGACTGACTGACCGAGACTGACTGACTGACTGACTGAGACTGGACTGGACTGACTGACTGACTGACTGACTGATACTGACTGACTGCTTTAGTGACTAACTGACTGCACAGGACTGACCGACTGACTGACTGACTGACTGCCTGACTGACTGACTGACTGAATGACTGACTGACTGAGACTAAATGACTGACTGCTTGACTGACTGGCTGAAGGACTAACTGACTGACTGACTGGACTGACTGACTGAGACTGAATGACTGAGTGCTTGACTGATTGACTGTCAGACTGACTGACTGACTTCGCAAAAGGGAAAAATAAAAAAAAAAGAATTATAAAATTAGAAAAAAATATTTGCATTTAAGATTTCCTTTCCGGCCGGGACTCGAACCCAGTACCACGCGCTAGGAACCCAACGGTCTAGCCATTAGGCTATCGGAGCTCTGTCGATGGAAGTCTTAAATATAATAAATACAAAAAATGCACCTTGGTAATTATTGATTCAAACACTTTGAAATTTACAGGTCGAATAATTAAACTGACTCAGAATTTTTCTCCCTACATAAATAATCAATATTCGCAAAAGAGAAAAATTAAAAAAAAAAGAAGGAGAAATTTCAAATTAGACACTAAAAGTATACATTGAAGATTTTCGTTCAGGCTGGGACTCGAACCCAGGGCCCCTCGCTTGGAAGCCTAACACTCTAGCCATTAGTCTATGGGAGCTCTGTCGGTGGGAGTTTTAAATATAATAAAAACAAAAAATGCACCTTGGTAATTGTTTATTTAAACACTTTGAAATCTTCGTGTCGAAAAATTAAACTGACTCAGAATTTTCTTCCCTACATAAATAATCAATAATTGCAAAGGAAAGAAATTGAAAAAAAAAAGAATTTTCAAATTAGAAAAGAAATATATACATTGAAGATATTCGCTCCGGCTGGGACTCGAACCCAGGCCACTCGCTTGGAAGACCAGCGGTCTAGCCATTAGGCTATCGGAGTTCTGTCGAGCGGAGTCTTACTGCCTGACTGATACTGCCTGACTGACAGACTGACTCACTGACTGACTGATACTGACTGACTGACTCACTGACTGACCGAGACTGACTGACTAACTGCCTGACTGACTGAGACTGGACTGACTGACTGACTGACTGACTGACTGACTAACTGACTGACTGAGACTGACTGACTGACTGCTTGACTCTCTGACTGGCTATTTCACTGACTGACTGAATGACTAAATGACTGACTGACACTGACTGACTGACTGCTTGACTACCTGACTGACTGCTTGACTGACTAACTGACTGGACAGGACTGACCGACTGACTGACTGACAGACTGACTGAATAAGGATGACTGACAGACTGACTGAATAAGGCTGACTGACTGACTGACTGACAGACTGACTGAATAAGGCTGACCGACTGACTGACTGCCTGACTGACTGACTGACTGAATGACTGACTGACTGACTGACCGAGACTGACTGACTGAGACTGGACTGGACTGACTGACTAACTGACTGACTGAGAATGACTGACTGCTTTAGTGACTAACTGACTGCACAGGACTGACCGACTGACTGACTGACTGACTGCCTGACTGACTGACTGACTGAATGACTGACTGACTGAGACTAAATGACTGACTGCTTGACTGACTGGCTGAAGGACTAACTGACTGACTGAGTGACTGACTGACTGGACTGACTGACTGAGACTGAATGACTGAGTGCTTGACTGATTGACTGTCAGACTGACTGACTGACTTCGCAAAAGGGAAAAATAAAAAAAAAAGAATTATAAAATTAGAAATAAATATTTGCATTTAAGATTTCCTTTCCGGCCGGGACTCGAACCCAGTACCACGCGCTAGGAACCCAACGGTCTAGCCATTAGGCTATCGGAGCTCTGTCGATGGAAGTCTTAAATATAATAAAAACAAAAAATGCACCTTGGTAATTATTGATTCAAACACTTTGAAATTTACAGGTCGAATAATTAAACTGACTCAGAATTTTTCTCCCTACATAAATAATCAATATTCGCAAAAGAGAAAAATTAAAAAAAAAAGAAGAAGAAATTTCAAATTAGAAACTAAAAGTATACATTGAAGATTTTCGTTCAGGCTGGGACTCGAACCCAGGGCCACTCGCTTGGAAGCCTAACACTCTAGCCATTAGTCTATGGGAGCTCTGTCGGTGGGAGTTTTAAATATAATAAAAACAAAAAATGCACCTTGGTAATTGTTTATTTAAACACTTTGAAATCTTCGTGTCGAAAAATTAAACTGACTCAGAATTTTCTTCCCTACATAAATAATCAATAATTGCAAAGGAAAGAAATTGAAAAAAAAAGAATTTTCAAATTAGAAAAGAAATATATACATTGAAGATATTCGCTCCGGCTGGGACTCGAACCCAGGCCACTCGCTTGGAAGAGCAGCGGTCTAGCCATTAGGCTATCGGAGTTCTGTCGAGCGGAGTCTTACTGCCTGACTGATACTGCCTGACTGACAGACTGACTCACTGACTGACTGATACTGACTGACTGACTCACTGACTGACCGAGACTGACTGACTAACTGCCTGACTGACTGAGACTGGACTGACTGACTGACTGACTGACTAACTGACTGACTGAGACTGACTGACTGACTGCTTGACTCTCTGACTGGCTATTTCACTGACTGACTGAATGACTAAATGACTGACTGACACTGACTGACTGACTGCTTGACTGACTAACTGACTGGACAGGACTGACCGACTGACTGACTGACAGACTGACTGACAGACTGACTGAATAAGGATGACTGACAGACTGACTGAATAAGGCTGACTGACTGACTGACAGACTGAGTGAATAAGGCTGACCGACTGACTGCCTGACTGACTGACTGACTGAATGACTGACTGACTGACTGACCGAGACTGACTGACTGACTGACTGAGACTGGACTGGACTGACTGACTGACTGACTGACTGAGACTGACTGACTGACTGAGACTGACTGACTGCTTTAGTGACTAACTGACTGCACAGGACTGACCGACTGACTGACTGACTGACTGCCTGACTGACTGACTGACTGAATGACTGACTGACTGAGACTAAATGACTGACTGCTTGACTGACTGGCTGAAGGACTAACTGACTGACTGAGTGACTGACTGACTGGACTGACTGACTGAGACTGAATGACTGAGTGCTTGACTGATTGACTGAGACTGAATGACTGAGTGCTTGACTGATTGACTGTCAGACTGACTGACTGACTTCGCAAAAGGGAAAAATAAAAAAAAAGAATTATAAAATTAGAAAAAAATATTTGCATTTAAGATTTCCTTTCCGGCCGGGATTCGAACCCAGTACCACGCGCTAGGAACCCAACGGTCTAGCCATTAGGCTATCGGAGCTCTGTCGATGGAAGTCTTAAATATAATAAAAACAAAAAATGCACCTTGGTAATTATTGATTCAAACACTTTGAAATTTACAGGTCGAATAATTAAACTGACTCAGAATTTTTCTCCCTACATAAATAATCAATATTCGCAAAAGAGAAAAATTAAAAAAAAAAAGAAGAAATTTCAAATTAGAAACTAAAAGTATACATTGAAGATTTTCGTTCAGGCTGGGACTCGAACCCAGGGCCACTCGCTTGGAAGCCTAACACTCTAGCCATTAGTCTATGGGAGCTCTGTCGGTGGGAGTTTTAAATATAATAAAAACAAAAAATGCACCTTGGTAATTGTTTATTTAAACACTTTGAAATCTTCGTGTCGAAAAATTAAACTGACTCAGAATTTTCTTCCCTACATAAATAATCAATTATTGCAAAGGAAAGAAATTGAAAAAAAAAAGAATTTTCAAATTAGAAAAGAAATATATACATTGAAGATATTCGCTCCGGCTGGGACTCGAACCCAGGCCACTCGCTTGGAAGACCAGCGGTCTAGCCATTAGGCTATCGGAGTTCTGTCGAGCGGAGTCTTACTGCCTGACTGATACTGCCTGACTGACAGACTGACTCACTGACTGACTGATACTGACTGACTGACTCACTGACTGACCGAGACTGACTGACTAAATGCCTGACTGACTGAGACTGGACTGACTGACTGACTGACTGACTGACTGACTGACTAACTGACAGACTGAGACTGACTGACTGACTGCTTGACTCTCTGACTGGCTATTTCACTGACTGACTGAATGACTAAATGACTGACTGACACTGACTGACTGACTGCTTGACTACCTGACTGACTGCTTGACTGACTAACTGACTGGACAGGACTGACCGACTGACTGACTGACAGAATAAGGATGACTGACAGACTGACTGAATAAGGCTGACTGACTGACTGACTGACAGACTGACTGAATAAGGCTGACCGACTGACTGACTGCCTGACTGACTGACTGACTGAATGACTGACTGACTGACTGACCGAGACTGACTGACTGACTGACTGAGACTGGACTGGACTGACTGACTGACTGATTGACTGAGACTGACTGACTGCTTTAGTGACTAACTGACTGCACAGGACTGACCGACTGACTGACTGACTGACTGCCTGACTGACTGACTGACTGAATGACTGACTGACTGAGACTAAATGACTGACTGCTTGACTGACTGGCTGAAGGACTAACTGACTGACTGAGTGACTGACTGACTGGACTGACTGACTGAGACTGAATGACTGAGTGCTTGACTGATTGACTGTCAGACTGACTGACTGACTTCGCAAAAGGGAAAAATAAAAAAAAAAGAATTATAAAATTAGAAAAAAATATTTGCATTTAAGATTTCCTTTCCGGCCGGGACTCGAACCCAGTACCACGCGCTAGGAACCCAACGGTCTAGCCATTAGGCTATCGGAGCTCTTTTGATGGAAGTCTTAAATATAATAAAAACAAAAAATGCACCTTGGTAATTATTGATTCAAACACTTTGAAATTTACAGGTCGAATAATTAAACTGACTCAGAATTTTTCTCCCTACATAAAAAATCAATATTCGCAAAAGAGAAAAATTAAAAAAAAAAGAAGAAGAAATTTCAAATTAGAAACTAAAAGTAAACATTGAAGATTTTCGTTCAGGCTGGGACTCGAACCCAGGGCCACTCGCTTGGAAGCCTAACACTCTAGCCATTAGTCTATGGGAGCTCTGTCGGTGGGAGTTTTAAATATAATAAAAACAAAAAATGCACCTTGGTAATTGTTTATTTAAACACTTTGAAATCTTCGTGTCGAAAAATTAAACTGACTCAGAATTTTCTTCCCTACATAAATAATCAATAATTGCAAAGGAAAGAAATTGAAAAAAAAAAGAATTTTCAAATTAGAAAAGAAATATATACATTGAAGATATTCGCTCCGGCTGGGACTCGAACCCAGGCCACTCGCTTGGAAGACCAGCAGTCTAGCCATTAGGCTATCGGAGTTCTGTCGAGCGGAGTCTTACTGCCTGACTGATACTGCCTGACTGACAGACTGACTCACTGACTGACTGATACTGACTGACTGACTCACTGACTGACCGAGACTGACTGACTAACTGCCTGACTGACTGAGACTGGACTGACTGACTGACTGACTGACTGACTGACTGACTAACTGACTGACTGAGACTGACTGACTGACTGCTTGACTCTCTGACTGGCTAATTCACTGACTGACTGAATGACTAAATGACTGACTAACTGACTGGACAGGACTGACCGACTGACTGACTGACAGACTGACTGAATAAGGATGACTGACAGACTGACTGAATAAGGCTGACTGACTGACTGACTGACAGACTGACTGAATAAGGCTGACCGACTGACTGACTGCCTGACTGACTGACTGACTGAATGACTGACTGACTGACTGACTGAGACTGGACTGGACTGACTGACTGACTGACTGACTGAGACTGACTGACTGCTTTAGTGACTAACTGACTGCACAGGACTGACCGACTGACTGACTGACTGACTGACTGCCTGACTGACTGACTGACTGAATGACTGACTGACTGAGACTAAATGACTGACTGCTTGACTGACTGGCTGAAGGACTAACTGACTGACTGACTGACTGCCTGACTGACTGACTGACTGAATGACTGACTGACTGAGACTAAATGACTGACTGCTTGACTGACTGGCTGAAGGACTAACTGACTGACTGAGTGACTGACTGACTGGACTGACTGACTGAGACTGAATGACTGAGTGCTTGACTGATTGACTGTCAGACTGACTGACTGACTTCGCAAAAGGGAAAAATAAAAAAAAAAAAGAATTATAAAATTAGAAAAAAATATTTGCATTTAAGATTTTCTTTCCGGCCAGGACTCGAACCCAGTACCACGCGCTAGGAACCCAACGGTCTAGCCATTAGGCTATCGGAGCTCTGTCGATGGAAGTCTTAAATATAATAAAAACAAAAAATGCACCTTGGTAATTATTGATTCAAACACTTTGAAATTTACAGGTCGAATAATTAAACTGACTCAGAATTTTTCTCCCTACATAAATAATCAATATTCGCAAAAGAGAAAAATTAAAAAAAAAAGAAGAAGAAATTTCAAATTAGAAACTAAAAGTATACATTGAAGATTTTCGTTCAGGCTGGGACTCGAACCCAGGGCCACTCGCTTGGAAGCCTAAAACTCTAGCCATTAGTCTATGGGAGCTCTGTCGGTGGGAGTTTGAAATATAATAAAAACAAAAAATGCACCTTGGTAATTGTTTATTTAAACACTTTGAAATATTCGTGTCGAAAAATTAAACTGACTCAGAATTTTCTTCCCTACATAAATAATCAATAATTGCAAAGGAAAGAAATTGGAAAAAAAAAAGAATTTTCAAATTAGAAAAGAAATATATACATTGAAGATATTCGCTCTGGCTGGGACTCGAACCCAGGCCACTCGCTTGGAAGACCAGCGGTCTAGCCATTAGGCTATCGGAGTTCTGTCGAGCGGAGTCTTACTGCCTGACTGATACTGCCTGACTGACAGACTGACTCACTGACTGACTGATACTGACTGACTGACTCACTGACTGACCGAGACTGACTGACTAACTGCCTGACTGACTGAGACTGGACTGACTGACTGACTGACTGACTGACTGACTAACTGACTGACTGAGACTGACTGACTGACTGCTTGACTCTCTGACTGGCTATTTCACTGACTGACTGAATGACTAAATGACTGACTGACACTGACTGACTGACTGCTTGACTACCTGACTGACTGCTTGACTGACTAACTGACTGGACAGGACTGACCGACTGACTGACTGACAGACTGACTGAATAAGGCTGAGGCTGACCGACTGACTGACTGCCTGACTGACTGACTGACTGAATGACTGACTGACTGACCGAGACTAACTGACTGACTGACTGAGACTGGACTGGACTGACTGACTGACTGACTGACTGAGACTGACTGACTGCTTTAGTGACTAACTGACTGCACAGGACTGACCGACTGACTGACTGCCTGACTGCCTGACTGACTGACTGACTGAATGACTGACTGACTGAGACTAAATGACTGACTGCTTGACTGACTGGCTGAAGGACTAACTGACTGACTGAGTGACTGACTGACTGACTGAGACTGAATGACTGAGTGCTTGACTGATTGACTGTCAGACTGACTGACTGACTTCGCAAAAGGGAAAAATAAAAAAAAAGAATTATAAAATTAGAAAAAAATATTTGCATTTAAGATTTCCTTTCCGGCCGGGACTCGAACCCAGTACCACGCGCTAGGAACCCAACGGTCTAGCCATTAGGCTATCGGAGCTCTGTCGATGCAAGTCTTAAATATAATAAAAACAAAAAATGCACCTTGGTAATTATTGATTCAAACACTTTGAAATTTACACGTCGAATAATTAAACTGACTCAGAATTTTTCTCCCTACATAAATAATCAATATTCGCAAAAGAGAAAAATTAAAAAAAAAAGAAGAAGAAATTTCAAATTAGAAACTAAAAGTATACATTGAAGATTTTCGTTCAGGCTGGGACTCGAACCCAGGGCCACTCGTTTGGAAGCCTAACACTCTAGCCATTAGTCTATGGGAGCTCTGTCGGTGGGAGTTTGAAATATAATAAAAACAAAAAATGCACCTTGGTAATTGTTTATTTAAACACTTTGAAATCTTCGTGTCGAAAAATTAAACTGACTCAGAATTTTCTTCCCTACATAAATAATCAATAATTGCAAAGGAAAGAAATTGAAAAAAAAAAGAATTTTCAAATTAGAAAAGAAATATATACATTGAAGATATTCGCTCCGGCTGGGACTCGAACCCAGGCCACTCGCTTGGAAGACCAGCGGTCTAGCCATTAGGCTATCGGAGTTCTGTCGAGCGGAGTCTTACTGCCTGACTGATACTGCCTGACTGACAGACTGACTCACTGACTGACTGATACTGACTGACTGACTCACTGACTGACCGAGACTGACTGACTAACTGCCTGACTGACTGAGACTGGACTGACTGACTGACTGACTGACTGACTGACTAACTGACTGACTGAGACTGACTGACTGCTTGACTCTCTGACTGGCTATTTCACTGACTGACTGAATGACTAAATGACTGACTGACACTGACTGACTGACTGCTTGACTACCTGACTGACTGCTTGACTGACTAACTGACTGGACAGGACTGACCGACTGACTGACTGACAGACTGACTGAATAAGGATGACTGACAGACTGACTGAATAAGGCTGACAGACTGACTGACTGACAGACTGACTGAATAAGGCTGACCGACTGACTGACTGCCTGACTGACTGACTGACTGAATGACTGACTGACCGAGACTGACTGACTGACTGACTGAGACTGGACTGGACTGACTGACTGACTGACTGACTGAGACTGACTGACTGCTTTAGTGACTAACTGACTGCACAGGACTGACCGACTGACTGACTGCCTGACTGACTGACTGACTGACTGACTGAATGACTGACTGACTGAGACTAAATGACTGACTGCTTGACTGACTGGCTGAAGGACTAACTGACTGACTGAGTGACTGACTGACTGACTGAGACTGAATGACTGAGTGCTTGACTGATTGACTGTCAGACTGACTGACTGACTTCGCAAAAGGGAAAAATAAAAAAAAAAGAATTTGAAAATTAGAAAAAAATATTTGCATTTAAGATTTCCTTTCCGGCCGGGACTCGAACCCAGTACCACGCGCTAGGAACCCAACGGTCTAGCCATTAGGCTATCGGAGCTCTGTCGATGGAAGTCTTAAATATAATAAAAACAAAATATGCACCTTGGTAATTATTGATTCAAACACTTTGAAATTTACAGGTCGAATAATTAAACTAACTCAGAATTTTTCTCCCTACATAAATAATCAATATTCGCAAAAGAGAAAAATTAAAAAAAAAAGAAGAAGAAATTTCAAATTAGAAACTAAAAGTATACATTGAAGATTTTCGTTCAGGCTGGGACTCGAACCCAGGGCCACTCGCTTGGAAGCCTAACACTCTAGCCATTAGTCTATGGGAGCTCTGTCGGTGGGAGTTTTAAATATAATAAAAACAAAAAATGCACCTTGGTAATTGTTTATTTAAACACTTTGAAATCTTCGTGTCGAAAAATTAAACTGACTCAGAATTTTCTTCCCTACATAAATAATCAATAATTGCAAAGGAAAGAAATTGAAAAAAAAAAAGAATTTTCAAATTAGAAAAGAAATATATGCATTGAAGATATTCGCTCCGGCTGGGACTCGAACCAAGGCCACTCGCTTGGAAGACCAGCGATCTAGCCATTAGGCTATCGGAGTTCTGTCGAGCGGAGTCTTACTGCCTGACTGATACTGCCTGACTGACAGACTGACTCACTGACTGACTGATACTGACTGACTGACTCACTGACTGACCGAGACTGACTGACTAACTGCCTGACTGACTGAGACTGGACTGACTGACTGACTGACTGACTGACTGACTAACTGACTGACTGAGACTGACTGACTGCTTGACTCTCTAACTGGCTATTTCACTGACTGACTGAATGACTAAATGACTGACTGACACTGACTGACTGACTGCTTGACTACCTGACTGACTGCTTGACTGACTAACTGACTGGACAGGACAGACTGACTGAATAAGGATGACTGACAGACTGACTGAATAAGGATGACTGACAGACTGACTGAATAAGGATGACTGACAGACTGACTGAATAAGGATGACTGACAGACTGACTGAATAAGGCTGACTGACTGACTGACTGACAGACTGACTGAATAAGGCTGACCGACTGACTGACTGCCTGACTGACTGACTGACTGAATGACTGACTGACTGACTGACCGAGACTGACTGACTGACTGACTGAGACTGGACTGGACTGACTGACTGACTGACTGACTGAGACTGACTGACTGCTTTAGTGACTAACTGACTGCACAGGACTGACCGACTGACTGACTGACTGACTGCCTGACTGACTGACTGACTGAATGACTGACTGACTGAGACTAAATGACTGACTGCTTGACTGACTGGCTGAAGGACTAACTGACTGACTGAGTGACTGACTGACTGGACTGACTGACTGAGACTGAATGACTGAGTGCTTGACTGATTGACTGTCAGACTGACTGACTGACTTCACAAAAGGGAAAAATAAAAAAAAAAGAATTATAAAATTAGAAAAAAGTCTTTGCATTTAAGATTTCCTTTCCGGCCGGGACTCGAACCCAGTACCACGCGCTAGGAACCCAACGGTCTAGCCATTAGGCTATCGGAGCTCTGTCGATGGAAGTCTTAAATATAATAAAAACAAAAAATGCACCTTGGTAATTATTGATTCAAACACTTTGAAATTTACAGGTCGAATAATTAAACTGACTCAGAATTTTTCTCCCTACATAAATAATCAATATTCGCAAAGGAGAAAAATTAAAAAAAAAAGAAGAAGAAATTTCAAATTAGAAACTAAATGTATACATTGAAGATTTTCGTTCAGGCTGGGACTCGAACCCAGGGCCACTCGCTTGGAAGCCTAACACTCTAGCCATTAGTCTATGGGAGCTCTGTCGGTGGGAGTTTTAAATATAATAAAAACAAAAAATGCACCTTGGTAATTGTTTATTTAAACACTTTAAAATCTTCGTGTCGAAAAATTAAACTGACTCAGAATTTTCTTCCCTACATAAATAATCAATAATTGCAAAGGAAAGAAATTGAAAAAAAAAAGAATTTTCAAATTAGAAAAGAAATATATACATTGAAGATATTCGCTCCGGCTGAGACTCGAACCCAGGCCACTCGCTTGGAAGACCAGCGGTCTAGCCATTAGGCTATCGGAGTTCTGTCGAGCGGAGTCTTACTGCCTGACTGATACTGCCTGACGGACAGACTGACTCACTGACTGATACTGACTGACTGACTCACTGACTGACCGAGACTGACTGACTAACTGCCTGACTGACTGAGACTGGACTGACTGACTGACTGACTGACTGACTGACTAACTAACTGACTGAGACTGACTGACTGACTGCTTGACTCTCTGACTGGCTATTTCACTGACTGACTGAATGACTAAATGACTGACTGAGACTGACTGACTGACTGCTTGACTACCTGACTGACTGCTTGACTGACTAACTGACTGGACAGGACTGACCGACTGACTGACTGACAGACTGACTGAATAAGGATGACTGACAGACTGACTGAATAAGGCTGACAGACTGACTGACTGACAGACTGACTGAATAAGGCTGACCGACTGACTGACTGCCTGACTGACTGACTGACTGAATGACTGACTGACCGAGACTGACTGACTGACTGACTGAGACTGGACTGGACTGACTGACTGACTGACTGACTGAGACTGACTGACTGCTTTAGTGACTAACTGACTGCACAGGACTGACCGACTGACTGACTGCCTGACTGACTGACTGACTGACTGACTGAATGACTGACTGACTGAGACTAAATGACTGACTGCTTGACTGACTGGCTGAAGGACTAACTGACTGACTGAGTGACTGACTGAGACTGAATGACTGAGTGCTTGACTGATTGACTGTCAGACTGACTGACTGACTTCGCAAAAGGGAAAATAAAAAAAAAAAGAATTTGAAAATTAGAGAAAAATATTTGCATTTAAGATTTCCTTTCCGGCCGGGACTCGAACCCAGTACCACGCGCTCGGAACCCAACGGTCTAGCCATTAGGCTATCGGAGCTCTGTCGATGGAAGTCTTAAATATAATAAAAACAAAATATGCACCTTGGTAATTATTGATTCAAACACTTTGAAATTTACAGGTCGAATAATTAAACTAACTCAGAATTTGTTCTCCCTACATAAATAATCAATATTCGCAAAAGAGAAAAATTAAAAAAAAAAGAAGAAGAAATTTCAAATTAGAAACTAAAAGTATACATTGAAGATTTTCGTTCAGGCTGGGACTCGAACCCAGGGCCACTCGCTTGGAAGCCTAACACTCTAGCCATTAGTCTATGGGAGCTCTGTCGGTGGGAGTTTTAAATATAATAAAAACAAAAAATGCACCTTGGTAATTGTTTATTTAAACACTTTGAAATCTTCGTGTCGAAAAATTAAACTGACTCAGAATTTTCTTCCCTACATAAATAATCAATAATTGCAAAGGAAAGAAATTGAAAAAAAAAAGAATTTTCAAATTAGAAAAGAAATATATGCATTGAAGATATTCGCTCCGGCTGGGACTCGAACCAAGGCCACTCGCTTGGAAGACCAGCGATCTAGCCATTAGGCTATCGGAGTTCTGTCGAGCGGAGTCTTACTGCCTGACTGATACTGCCTGACTGACAGACTGACTCACTGACTGACTGATACTGACTGACTGACTCACTGACTGACCGAGACTGACTGACTAACTGCCTGACTGACTGAGACTGGACTGACTGACTGACTGACTGACTGACTGACTAACTGACTGACTGAGACTGACTGACTGACTGCTTGACTCTCTAACTGGCTATTTCACTGACTGACTGAATGACTAAATGACTGACTGACACTGACTGACTGACTGCTTGACTACCTGACTGACTGCTTGACTGACTAACTGACTGGACAGGACAGACTGACTGAATAAGGATGACTGACAGACTGACTGAATAAGGATGACTGACAGACTGACTGAATAAGGATGACTGACAGACTGACTGAATAAGGATGACTGACAGACTGACTGAATAAGGCTGACTGACTGACTGACTGACAGACTGACTGAATAAGGCTGACCGACTGACTGACTGCCTGACTGACTGACTGACTGAATGACTGACTGACTGACTGACCGAGACTGACTGACTGACTGACTGAGACTGGACTGGACTGACTGACTGACTGACTGACTGAGACTGACTGACTGCTTTAGTGACTAACTGACTGCACAGGACTGACCGACTGACTGACTGACTGACTGCCTGACTGACTGACTGACTGAATGACTGACTGACTGAGACTAAATGACTAATTGCTTGACTGACTGGCTGAAGGACTAACTGACTGACTGAGTGACTGACTGACTGGACTGACTGACTGAGACTGAATGACTGAGTGCTTGACTGATTGACTGTCAGACTGACTGACTGACTTCACAAAAGGGAAAAATAAAAAAAAAAGAATTATAAAATTAGAAAAAAGTATTTGCATTTAAGATTTCCTTTCCGGCCGGGACTCGAACCCAGTACCACGCGCTAGGAACCCAACGGTCTAGCCATTAGGCTATCGGAGCTCTGTCGATGGAAGTCTTAAATATAATAAAAACAAAAAATGCACCTTGGTAATTATTGATTCAAACACTTTGAAATTTACAGGTCGAATAATTAAACTGACTCAGAATTTTTCTCCCTACATAAATAATCAATATTCGCAAAGGAGAAAAATTAAAAAAAAAAAAGAAGAAGAAATTTCAAATTAGAAACTAAATGTATACATTGAAGATTTTCGTTCAGGCTGGGACTCGAACCCAGGGCCACTCGCTTGGAAGCCTAACACTCTAGCCATTAGTCTATGGGAGCTCTGTCGGTGGGAGTTTTAAATATAATAAAAACAAAAAATGCACCTTGGTAATTGTTTATTTAAACACTTTAAAATCTTCGTGTCGAAAAATTAAACTGACTCAGAATTTTCTTCCCTACATAAATAATCAATAATTGCAAAGGAAAGAAATTGAAAAAAAAAAGAATTTTCAAATTAGAAAAGAAATATATACATTGAAGATATTCGCTCCGGCTGAGACTCGAACCCAGGCCACTCGCTTGGAAGACCAGCGGTCTAGCCATTAGGCTATCGGAGTTCTGTCGAGCGGAGTCTTACTGCCTGACTGATACTGCCTGACGGACAGACTGACTCACTGACTGATACTGACTGACTGACTCACTGACTGACCGAGACTGACTGACTAACTGCCTGACTGACTGAGACTGGACTGACTGACTGACTGACTGACTGACTGACTAACTAACTGACTGAGACTGACTGACTGACTGCTTGACTCTCTGACTGGCTATTTCACTGACTGACTGAATGACTAAATGACTGACTGACACTGACTGACTGACTGCTTGACTACCTGACTGACTGCTTGACTGACTAACTGACTGGACAGGACTGACCGACTGACTGACTGACAGACTGACTGAATAAGGCTGACTGACTGACTGACTGACTGACAGACTGACTGAATAAGGCTGACCGACTGACTGACTGACTGACTGACTGAATGACTGACTGACTGACTGACCGAGACTGACTGACTGACTGACTGAGACTGGACTGGACTGACTGACTGACTGACTGACTGAGACTGACTGACTGCTTTAGTGACTAACTGACTGCACAGGACTGACCGACTGACTGACTGACTGACGGCCTGACTGACTGACTGACTGAATGACTGACTGACTGAGACTAAATGACTGACTGCTTGACTGACTGGCTGAAGGACTAACTGACTGACTGAGTGACTGACTGACTGGACTGACTGACTGAGACTGATTGACTGTCAGACTGACTGACTGACTTCGCAAAAGGGAAAAATAAAAAAAAAAAGAATAATAAAATTAGAAAAAAATATTTGCATTTAAGATTTCCTTTCCGGCCGGGACTCGAACCCAGTACCACGCGCTAGGAACCCAACGGTGTAGCCATTAGGCTATCGGAGCTCTGTCGATGGAAGTCTTAAATATAATAAAAACAAAAAATGCACCTTGGTAATTATTGATTCAAACACTTTGAAATTTACAGGTCGAATAATTAAACTGACTCAGAATTTTTCTCCCTACATAAATAATCAATATTCGCAAAAGAGAAAAATTAAAAAAAAAAAAGAAGAAGAAATTTGAAATTAGAAACTAAAAGTATACATTGAAGATTTTCGTTTAGGCTGGGACTCGAACCCAGGGCCACTCGCTTGGAAGCCTAACGCTCTAGCCATTAGTCTATGGGAGCTCTGTCGGTGGGAGTTTTAAATATAATAAAAACAAAAAATGCACCTTGGTAATTGTTTATTTAAACACTTTGAAATCTTCGTGTCGAAAAATTAAACTGACTCAGAATTTTCTTCCCTACATAAATAATCAATAATTGCAAAGGAAAGAAATTGAAAAAAAAAGAATTTTCAAATTAGAAAAGAAATATATAAATTGAAGATATTCGCTCCGGCTGAGACTCGAACCCAGGCCACTCGCTTGGAAGACCAGCGGTCTAGCCATTAGGCTATCGGAGTTCTGTCGAGCGGAGTCTTACTGCCTGACTGATACTGCCTGACTGACAGACTGACTCACTGACTGATACTGACTGACTGACTCACTGACTGACCGAGACTGACTGACTAACTGCCTGACTGACTGAGACTGGACTGACTGACTGACTGACTGACTGACTGACTAACTGACTGACTGAGACTGACTGACTGACTGCTTGACTCTCTGACTGGCTATTTCACTGACTGACTGAATGACTAAATGACTGACTGACACTGACTGACTGACTGCTTGACTACCTGACTGACTGCTTGACTGACTAACTGACTGGACAGGACTGACCGACTGACTGACTGACAGACTGACTGAATAAGGCTGACTGACTGACTGACTGACAGACTGACTGAATAAGGCTAACCGACTGACTGACTGACTGAATGACTGACTGACTGACTGACCGAGACTGACTGACTGACTGACTGAGACTGGACTGGACTGACTGACTGACTGACTGACTGAGACTGACTGACTGCTTTAGTGACTAACTGACTGCACAGGACTGACCGACTGACTGACTGACTGACGGCCTGACTGACTGACTGACTGAATGACTGACTGACTGAGACTAAATGACTGACTGCTTGACTGACTGGCTGAAGGACTAACTGACTGACTGAGTGACTGACTGACTGAACTGACTGACTGAGACTGAATGACTGAGTGCTTGACTGATTGACTGTCAGACTGACTGACTGACTTCGCAAAAGGGAAAAATAAAAAAAAAAGAATTATAAAATTAGAAAAAAATATTTGCATTTAAGATTTCCTTTCCGGCCGGGACTCGAACCCAGTACCACGCGCTAGGAACCCAACGGTGTAGCCATTAGGCTATCGGAGCTCTGTCGATGGAAGTCTTAAATATAATAAAAACAAAAAATGCACCTTGGTAATTATTGATTCAAACACTTTGAAATTTACAGGTCGAATAATTAAACTGACTCAGAATTTTTCTCCCTACATAAATAATCAATATTCGCAAAAGAGAAAAATTAAAAAAAAAAAGAAGAAGAAATTTGAAATTAGAAACTAAAAGTATACATTGAAGATTTTCGTTTAGGCTGGGACTCGAACCCAGGGCCACTCGCTTATAAGCCTAACACTCTAGCCATTAGTCTATGGGAGCTCTGTCGGTGGGAGTTTTAAATATAATAAAAACAAAAAATGCACCTTGGTAATTGTTTATTTAAACACTTTGAAATCTTCGTGTCGAAAAATTAAACTGACTCAGAATTTTCTTCCCTACATAAATAATCAATAATTGCAAAGGAAAGAAATTGAAAAAAAAAGAATTTTCAAATTAGAAAAGAAATATATACATTGAAGATATTCGCTCCGGCTGGGACTCGAACCCAGGCCACTCGCTTGGAAGACCAGCGGTCTAGCCATTAGGCTATCGGAGTTCTGTCGAGCGGAGTCTTACTGCCTGACTGATACTGCCTGACTGACAGACTGACTCACTGACTGACTGATACTGACTGACTGACTGACTGAGACTGACTGACTGCTTTAGTGACTAACTGACTGCACAGGACTGACCGACTGACTGAATGACTGACGGCCTGACTGACTGACTGACTGAATGACTGACTGACTGAGACTAAATGACTGACTGCTTGACTGACTGGCTGAAGGACTAACTGACTGACTGAGTGACTGACTGACTGGACTGACTGACTGAGACTGAATGGCTGAGTGCTTGACTGATTGACTGTCAGACTGACTGACTGACTTCGCAAAAGGGAAAAATAAAAAAAAAAGAATTATAAAATTAGAAAAAAATATTTGCATTTAAGATTTCCTTTCCGGCCGGGACTCGAACCCAGTACCACGCGCTAGGAACCCAACGGTGTAGCCATTAGGCTATCGGAGCTCTGTCGATGGAAGTCTTAAATATAATAAAAACAAAAAATGCACCTTGGTAATTATTGATTCTAACACTTTGAAATTTACATTTCGAATAATTAAACTGACTCAGAATTTTTCTCCCTACATAAATAATCAATATTCGCAAAAGAGAAAAATTAAAAAAAAAAGAAGAAGAAATTTGAAATTAGAAACTAAAAGTATACATTGAAGATTTTCGTTTAGGCTGGGACTCGAACCCAGGGCCACTCGCTTGGAAGCCTAACGCTCTAGCCATTAGTCTATGGGAGCTCTGTCGGTGGGAGTTTTAAATATAATAAAAACAAAAAATGCACCTTGGTAATTGTTTATTTAAACACTTTGAAATCTTCGTGTCGAAAAATTAAACTGACTCAGAATTTTCTTCCCTACATAAATAATCAATAATTGCAAAGGAAAGAAATTGAAAAAAAAAGAATTTTCAAATTAGAAAAGAAATATATACATTGAAGATATTCGCTCCGGCTGAGACTCGAACCCAGGCCACTCGCTTGGAAGACCAGCGGTCTAGCCATTAGGCTATCGGAGTTCTGTCGAGCGGAGTCTTACTGCCTGACTGATACTGCCTGACTGACAGACTGACTCACTGACTGACCGAGACTGACTGACTAACTGCCTGACTGACTGAGACTGGACTGACTGACTGACTGACTGACTGACTGACTAACTGACTGACTGAGACTGACTGACTGACTGCTTGACTCTCTGACTGGCTATTTCACTGACTGACTGAATGACTAAATGACTGACTGACACTGACTGACTGACTGCTTGACTACCTGACTGACTGCTTGACTGACTAACTGACTGGACAGGACTGACCGACTGACTGACTGACAGACTGACTGAATAAGGATGACTGACAGACTGACTGAATAAGGCTGACTGACTGACTGACTGACAGACTGACTGAATAAGGCTGACCGACTGACTGACTGCCTGACTGACTGACTGACTGAATGACTGACTGACTGACCGAGACTAACTGACTGACTGACTGAGACTGGACTGGACTGACTGACTGACTGACTGACTGAGACTGACTGACTGCTTTAGTGACTAACTGACTGCACAGGACTGACCGACTGACTGACTGCCTGACTGCCTGACTGACTGACTGACTGAATGACTGACTGACTGAGACTAAATGACTGACTGCTTGACTGACTGGCTGAAGGACTAACTGACTGACTGAGTGACTGACTGACTGACTGAGACTGAATGACTGAGTGCTTGACTGATTGACTGTCAGACTGACTGACTGACTTCGCAAAAGGGAAAAATAAAAAAAAAGAATTATAAAATTAGAAAAAAATATTTGCATTTAAGATTTCCTTTCCGGCCGGGACTCGAACCCAGTACCACGCGCTAGGAACCCAACGGTCTAGCCATTAGGCTATCGGAGCTCTGTCGATGCAAGTCTTAAATATAATAAAAACAAAAAATGCACCTTGGTAATTATTGATTCAAACACTTTGAAATTTACACGTCGAATAATTAAACTGACTCAGAATTTTTCTCCCTACATAAATAATCAATATTCGCAAAAGAGAAAAATTAAAAAAAAAAGAAGAAGAAATTTCAAATTAGAAACTAAAAGTATACATTGAAGATTTTCGTTCAGGCTGGGACTCGAACCCAGGGCCACTCGTTTGGAAGCCTAACACTCTAGCCATTAGTCTATGGGAGCTCTGTCGGTGGGAGTTTGAAATATAATAAAAACAAAAAATGCACCTTGGTAATTGTTTATTTAAACACTTTGAAATCTTCGTGTCGAAAAATTAAACTGACTCAGAATTTTCTTCCCTACATAAATAATCAATAATTGCAAAGGAAAGAAATTGAAAAAAAAAAGAATTTTCAAATTAGAAAAGAAATATATACATTGAAGATATTCGCTCCGGCTGGGACTCGAACCCAGGCCACTCGCTTGGAAGACCAGCGGTCTAGCCATTAGGCTATCGGAGTTCTGTCGAGCGGAGTCTTACTGCCTGACTGATACTGCCTGACTGACAGACTGACTCACTGACTGACTGATACTGACTGACTGACTCACTGACTGACCGAGACTGACTGACTAACTGCCTGACTGACAGACTGGACTGACTGACTGACTGACTGACTGACTGACTAACTGACTGACTGAGACTGACTGACTGCTTGACTCTCTGACTGGCTATTTCACTGACTGACTGAATGACTAAATGACTGACTGACACTGACTGACTGACTGCTTGACTACCTGACTGACTGCTTGACTGACTAACTGACTGGACAGGACTGACCGACTGACTGACTGACAGACTGACTGAATAAGGATGACTGACAGACTGACTGAATAAGGCTGACAGACTGACTGACTGACAGACTGACTGAATAAGGCTGACCGACTGACTGACTGCCTGACTGACTGACTGACTGAATGACTGACTGACCGAGACTGACTGACTGACTGACTGAGACTGGACTGGACTGACTGACTGACTGACTGACTGAGACTGACTGACTGCTTTAGTGACTAACTGACTGCACAGGACTGACCGACTGACTGACTGCCTGACTGACTGACTGACTGACTGACTGAATGACTGACTGACTGAGACTAAATGACTGACTGCTTGACTGACTGGCTGAAGGACTAACTGACTGACTGAGTGACTGACTGACTGACTGAGACTGAATGACTGAGTGCTTGACTGATTGACTGTCAGACTGACTGACTGACTTCGCAAAAGGGAAAAATAAAAAAAAAAAGAATTTGAAAATTAGAAAAAAATATTTGCATTTAAGATTTCCTTTCCGGCCGGGACTCGAACCCAGTACCACGCGCTAGGAACCCAACGGTCTAGCCATTAGGCTATCGGAGCTCTGTCGATGGAAGTCTTAAATATAATAAAAACAAAATATGCACCTTGGTAATTATTGATTCAAACACTTTGAAATTTACAGGTCGAATAATTAAACTAACTCAGAATTTTTCTCCCTACATAAATAATCAATATTCGCAAAAGAGAAAAATTAAAAAAAAAAAAAGAAGAAATTTCAAATTAGAAACTAAAAGTATACATTGAAGATTTTCGTTCAGGCTGGGACTCGAACCCAGGGCCACTCGCTTGGAAGCCTAACACTCTAGCCATTAGTCTATGGGAGCTCTGTCGGTGGGAGTTTTAAATATAATAAAAACAAAAAATGCACCTTGGTAATTGTTTATTTAAACACTTTGAAATCTTCGTGTCGAAAAATTAAACTGACTCAGAATTTTCTTCCCTACATAAATAATCAATAATTGCAAAGGAAAGAAATTGAAAAAAAAAAGAATTTTCAAATTAGAAAAGAAATATATGCATTGAAGATATTCGCTCCGGCTGGGACTCGAACCAAGGCCACTCGCTTGGAAGACCAGCGATCTAGCCATTAGGCTATCGGAGTTCTGTCGAGCGGAGTCTTACTGCCTGACTGATACTGCCTGACTGACAGACTGACTCACTGACTGACTGATACTGACTGACTGACTCACTGACTGACCGAGACTGACTGACTAACTGCCTGACTGACTGAGACTGGACTGACTGACTGACTGACTGACTGACTGACTAACTGACTGACTGAGACTGACTGACTGCTTGACTCTCTAACTGGCTATTTCACTGACTGACTGAATGACTAAATGACTGACTGACACTGACTGACTGACTGCTTGACTACCTGACTGACTGCTTGACTGACTAACTGACTGGACAGGACAGACTGACTGAATAAGGATGACTGACAGACTGACTGAATAAGGATGACTGACAGACTGACTGAATAAGGATGACTGACAGACTGACTGAATAAGGATGACTGACAGACTGACTGAATAAGGCTGACTGACTGACTGACTGACAGACTGACTGAATAAGGCTGACCGACTGACTGACTGCCTGACTGACTGACTGACTGAATGACTGACTGACTGACTGACCGAGACTGACTGACTGACTGACTGAGACTGGACTGGACTGACTGACTGACTGACTGACTGAGACTGACTGACTGCTTTAGTGACTAACTGACTGCACAGGACTGACCGACTGACTGACTGACTGACTGCCTGACTGACTGACTGACTGAATGACTGACTGACTGAGACTAAATGACTGACTGCTTGACTGACTGGCTGAAGGACTAACTGACTGACTGAGTGACTGGACTGACTGACTGAGACTGAATGACTGAGTGCTTGACTGATTGACTGTCAGACTGACTGACTGACTTCACAAAAGGGAAAAATAAAAAAAAAAGAATTATAAAATTAGAAAAAAGTCTTTGCATTTAAGATTTCCTTTCCGGCCGGGACTCGAACCCAGTACCACGCGCTAGGAACCCAACGGTCTAGCCATTAGGCTATCGGAGCTCTGTCGATGGAAGTCTTAAATATAATAAAAACAAAAAATGCACCTTGGTAATTATTGATTCAAACACTTTGAAATTTACAGGTCGAATAATTAAACTGACTCAGAATTTTTCTCCCTACATAAATAATCAATATTCGCAAAGGAGAAAAATTAAAAAAAAAAGAAGAAGAAATTTCAAATTAGAAACTAACAGTATACATTGAAGATTTTCGTTCAGGCTGGGACTCGAACCCAGGGCCACTCGCTTGGAAGCCTAACACTCTAGCCATTAGTCTATGGGAGCTCTGTCGGTGGGAGTTTTAAATATAATAAAAACAAAAAATGCACCTTGGTAATTGTTTATTTAAACACTTTAAAATCTTCGTGTCGAAAAATTAAACTGACTCAGAATTTTCTTCCCTACATAAATAATCAATAATTGCAAAGGAAAGAAATTGAAAAAAAAAAGAATTTTCAAATTAGAAAAGAAATATATACATTGAAGATATTCGCTCCGGCTGAGACTCGAACCCAGGCCACTCGCTTGGAAGACCAGCGGTCTAGCCATTAGGCTATCGGAGTTCTGTCGAGCGGAGTCTTACTGCCTGACTGATACTGCCTGACGGACAGACTGACTCACTGACTGATACTGACTGACTGACTCACTGACTGACCGAGACTGACTGACTAACTGCCTGACTGACTGAGACTGGACTGACTGACTGACTGACTGACTGACTGACTAACTAACTGACTGAGACTGACTGACTGACTGCTTGACTCTCTGACTGGCTATTTCACTGACTGACTGAATGACTAAATGACTGACTGAGACTGACTGACTGACTGCTTGACTACCTGACTGACTGCTTGACTGACTAACTGACTGGACAGGACTGACCGACTGACTGACTGACAGACTGACTGAATAAGGATGACTGACAGACTGACTGAATAAGGCTGACAGACTGACTGACTGACAGACTGACTGAATAAGGCTGACCGACTGACTGACTGCCTGACTGACTGACTGACTGAATGACTGACTGACCGAGACTGACTGACTGACTGACTGAGACTGGACTGGACTGACTGACTGACTGACTGACTGAGACTGACTGACTGCTTTAGTGACTAACTGACTGCACAGGACTGACCGACTGACTGACTGCCTGACTGACTGACTGACTGACTGACTGAATGACTGACTGACTGAGACTAAATGACTGACTGCTTGACTGACTGGCTGAAGGACTAACTGACTGACTGAGTGACTGACTGAGACTGAATGACTGAGTGCTTGACTGATTGACTGTCAGACTGACTGACTGACTTCGCAAAAGGGAAAATAAAAAAAAAAGAATTTGAAAATTAGAGAAAAATATTTGCATTTAAGATTTCCTTTCCGGCCGGGACTCGAACCCAGTACCACGCGCTCGGAACCCAACGGTCTAGCCATTAGGCTATCGGAGCTCTGTCGATGGAAGTCTTAAATATAATAAAAACAAAATATGCACCTTGGTAATTATTGATTCAAACACTTTGAAATTTACAGGTCGAATAATTAAACTAACTCAGAATTTTTCTCCCTACATAAATAATCAATATTCGCAAAAGAGAAAAATTAAAAAAAAAAGAAGAAGAAATTTGAAATTAGAAACTAAAAGTATACATTGAAGATTTTCGTTCAGGCTGGGACTCGAACCCAGGGCCACTCGCTTGGAAGCCTAACACTCTAGCCATTAGTCTATGGGAGCTCTGTCGGTGGGAGTTTTAAATATAATAAAAACAAAAAATGCACCTTGGTAATTGTTTATTTAAACACTTTGAAATCTTCGTGTCGAAAAATTAAACTGACTCAGAATTTTCTTCCCTACATAAATAATCAATAATTGCAAAGGAAAGAAATTGAAAAAAAAAAGAATTTTCAAATTAGAAAAGAAATATATGCATTGAAGATATTCGCTCCGGCTGGGACTCGAACCAAGGCCACTCGCTTGGAAGACCAGCGATCTAGCCATTAGGCTATCGGAGTTCTGTCGAGCGGAGTCTTACTGCCTGACTGATACTGCCTGACTGACAGACTGACTCACTGACTGACTGATACTGACTGACTGACTCACTGACTGACCGAGACTGACTGACTAACTGCCTGACTGACTGAGACTGGACTGACTGACTGACTGACTGACTGACTGACTAACTGACTGACTGAGACTGACTGACTGACTGCTTGACTCTCTAACTGGCTATTTCACTGACTGACTGAATGACTAAATGACTGACTGACACTGACTGACTGACTGCTTGACTACCTGACTGACTGCTTGACTGACTAACTGACTGGACAGGACAGACTGACTGAATAAGGATGACTGACAGACTGACTGAATAAGGATGACTGACAGACTGACTGAATAAGGATGACTGACAGACTGACTGAATAAGGATGACTGACAGACTGACTGAATAAGGCTGACTGACTGACTGACTGACAGACTGACTGAATAAGGCTGACCGACTGACTGACTGCCTGACTGACTGACTGACTGAATGACTGACTGACTGACTGACCGAGACTGACTGACTGACTGACTGAGACTGGACTGGACTGACTGACTGACTGACTGACTGAGACTGACTGACTGCTTTAGTGACTAACTGACTGCACAGGACTGACCGACTGACTGACTGACTGACTGCCTGACTGACTGACTGACTGAATGACTGACTGACTGAGACTAAATGACTAATTGCTTGACTGACTGGCTGAAGGACTAACTGACTGACTGAGTGACTGACTGACTGGACTGACTGACTGAGACTGAATGACTGAGTGCTTGACTGATTGACTGTCAGACTGACTGACTGACTTCACAAAAGGGAAAAATAAAAAAAAAAGAATTATAAAATTAGAAAAAAGTATTTGCATTTAAGATTTCCTTTCCGGCCGGGACTCGAACCCAGTACCACGCGCTAGGAACCCAACGGTCTAGCCATTAGGCTATCGGAGCTCTGTCGATGGAAGTCTTAAATATAATAAAAACAAAAAATGCACCTTGGTAATTATTGATTCAAACACTTTGAAATTTACAGGTCGAATAATTAAACTGACTCAGAATTTTTCTCCCTACATAAATAATCAATATTCGCAAAGGAGAAAAATTAAAAAAAAAAAAAAGAAGAAGAAATTTCAAATTAGAAACTAAATGTATACATTGAAGATTTTCGTTCAGGCTGGGACTCGAACCCAGGGCCACTCGCTTGGAAGCCTAACACTCTAGCCATTAGTCTATGGGAGCTCTGTCGGTGGGAGTTTTAAATATAATAAAAACAAAAAATGCACCTTGGTAATTGTTTATTTAAACACTTTAAAATCTTCGTGTCGAAAAATTAAACTGACTCAGAATTTTCTTCCCTACATAAATAATCAATAATTGCAAAGGAAAGAAATTGAAAAAAAAAGAATTTTCAAATTAGAAAAGAAATATATACATTGAAGATATTCGCTCCGGCTGAGACTCGAACCCAGGCCACTCGCTTGGAAGACCAGCGGTCTAGCCATTAGGCTATCGGAGTTCTGTCGAGCGGAGTCTTACTGCCTGACTGATACTGCCTGACTGACAGACTGACTCACTGACTGACTGATACTGACTGACTGACTGACTGAGACTGACTGACTGCTTTAGTGACTAACTGACTGCACAGGACTGACCGACTGACTGAATGACTGACGGCCTGACTGACTGACTGACTGAATGACTGACTGACTGAGACTAAATGACTGACTGCTTGACTGACTGGCTGAAGGACTAACTGACTGACTGAGTGACTGACTGACTGGACTGACTGACTGAGACTGAATGGCTGAGTGCTTGACTGATTGACTGTCAGACTGACTGACTGACTTCGCAAAAGGGAAAAATAAAAAAAAAAGAATTATAAAATTAGAAAAAAATATTTGCATTTAAGATTTCCTTTCCGGCCGGGACTCGAACCCAGTACCACGCGCTAGGAACCCAACGGTGTAGCCATTAGGCTATCGGAGCTCTGTCGATGGAAGTCTTAAATATAATAAAAACAAAAAATGCACCTTGGTAATTATTGATTCTAACACTTTGAAATTTACATTTCGAATAATTAAACTGACTCAGAATTTTTCTCCCTACATAAATAATCAATATTCGCAAAAGAGAAAAATTAAAAAAAAAAAGAAGAAGAAATTTGAAATTAGAAACTAAAAGTATACATTGAAGATTTTCGTTTAGGCTGGGACTCGAACCCAGGGCCACTCGCTTGGAAGCCTAACACTCTAGCCATTAGTCTATGGGAGCTCTGTCGGTGGGAGTTTTAAATATAATAAAAACAAAAAATGCACCTTGGTAATTGTTTATTTAAACACTTTGAAATCTTCGTGTCGAAAAATTAAACTGACTCAGAATTTTCTTCCCTACATAAATAATCAATAATTGCAAAGGAAAGAAATTGAAAAAAAAAAGAATTTTCAAATTAGAAAAGAAATATATACATTGAAGATATTCGCTCCGGCTGGGACTCGAACCCAGGCCACTCGCTTGGAAGACCAGCGGTCTAGCCATTAGGCTATCGGAGTTCTGTCGAGCGGAGTCTTACTGACTGACTGATACTGCCTGACTGACAGACTGACTCACTGACTGACTGATACTGACTGACTGACTCACTGACTGACCGAGACTGACTGACTAATTGCCTGACTGACTGAGACTGGACTGACTGACTGACTGACTGACTGACTGACTAACTGACTGACTGAGACTGACTGACTGACTGCTTGACTCTCTGACTGGCTATTTCACTGACTGACTGAATGACTAAATGACTGACTGACACTGACTGACTGACTGCTTGACTACCTGACTGACTGCTTGACTGACTAACTGACTGGACAGGACTGACCGACTGACTGACTGACAGACTGACTGAATAAGGATGACTGACAGACTGACTGAATAAGGCTGACCGACTGACTGACTGCCTGACTGACTGACTGACTGAATGACTGACTGACTGACTGACCGAGACTGACTGACTGACTGACTGAGACTGGACTGGACTGACTGACTGACTGACTGAGACTGGACTGGACTGACTGACTGACTGACTGAGACTGACTGACTGCTTTAGTGACTAACTGACTGCACAGGACTGACCGACTGACTGAATGACTGACGGCCTGACTGACTGACTGACTGAATGACTGACTGACTGAGACTAAATGACTGACTGCTTGACTGACTGGCTGAAGGACTAACTGACTGACTGAGTGACTGACTGACTGGACTGACTGACTGAGACTGAATGGCTGAGTGCTTGACTGATTGACTGTCAGACTGACTGGCTGACTTCGCAAAAGGGAAAAATAAAAAAAAAAGAATTATAAAATTAGAAAAAAATATTTGCATTTAAGATTTCCTTTCCGGCCGGGACTCGAACCCAGTACCACGCGCTAGGAACCCAACGGTGTAGCCATTAGGCTATCGGAGCTCTGTCGATGGAAGTCTTAAATATAATAAAAACAAAAAATGCACCTTGGTAATTATTGATTCAAACACTTTGAAATTTACAGGTCGAATAATTAAACTGACTCAGAATTTTTCTCCCTACATAAATAATCAATATTCGCAAAAGAGAAAAATTAAAAAAAAAAAGAAGAAGAAATTTGAAACTAAAAGTATACATTGAAGATTTTCGTTTAGGCTGGGACTCGAACCCAGGGCCACTCGCTTGGAAGCCTAACACTCTAGCCATTAGTCTATGGGAGCTCTGTCGGTGGGAGTTTTAAATATAATAAAAACAAAAAATGCACCTTGGTAATTGTTTATTTAAACACTTTGAAATCTTCGTGTCGAAAAATTAAACTGACTCAGAATTTTCTTCCCTACATAAATAATCAATAATTGCAAAGGAAAGAAATTGAAAAAAAAAGAATTTTCAAATTAGAAAAGAAATATATACATTGAAGATATTCGCTCCGGCTGGGACTCGAACCCAGGCCACTCGCTTGGAAGACCAGCGGTCTAGCCATTAGGCTATCGGAGTTCTGTCGAGCGGAGTCTTACTGCCTGACTGATACTGCCTGACTGACAGACTGACTCACTGACTGACTGATACTGACTGACTGACTCACTGACTGACCGAGACTGACTGACTAATTGCCTGACTGACTCAGACTGGACTGACTGACTGACTGACTGACTGACTGACTGAGACTGACTGACTGACTGCTTGACTCTCTGACTGGTTATTTCACTGACTGACTGAATGACTAAATGACTGACTGACACTGACTGACTGACTGCTTGACTACCTGACTGACTGCTTGACTGACTAACTGACTGGACAGGACTGACCGACTGACTGACTGACAGACTGACTGAATAAGGATGACTGACAGACTGACTGAATAAGGCTGACCGACTGACTGACTGCCTGACTGACTGACTGACTGAATGACTGACTGACTGACTGACCGAGACTGACTGACTGACTGACTGAGACTGGACTGGACTGACTGACTGACTGACTGAGACTGACTGACTGCTTTAGTGACTAACTGACTGCACAGGACTGACCGACTGACTGAATGACTGACGGCCTGACTGACTGACTGACTGAATGACTGACTGACTGAGACTAAATGACTGACTGCTTGACTGACTGGCTGAAGGACTAACTGACTGACTGAGTGACTGACTGACTGGACTGACTGACTGAGACTGAATGACTGAGTGCTTGACTGATTGACTGTCAGACTGACTGACTGACTTCGCAAAAGGGAAAAATAAAAAAAAAAGAATTATAAAATTAGAAAAAAATATTTGCATTTAAGATTTCCTTTCCGGCCGGGACTCGAACCCAGTACCACGCGCTAGGAACCCAACGGTGTAGCCATTAGGCTATCGGAGCTCTGTCGATGGAAGTCTTAAATATAATAAAAACAAAAAATGCACCTTGGTAATTATTGATTCAAACACTTTGAAATTTACAGGTCGAATAATTAAACTGACTCAGAATTTTTCTCCCTACATAAATAATCAATATTCGCAAAAGAGAAAAATTAAAAAAAAAAGAAGAAGAAATTTGAAATTAGAAACTAAAAGTATACATTGAAGATTTTCGTTTAGGCTGGGACTCGAACCCAGGGCCACTCGCTTGGAAGCCTAACACTCTAGCCATTAGTCTATGGGAGCTCTGTCGGTGGGAGTTTTAAATATAATAAAAACAAAAAATGCACCTTGGTAATTGTTTATTTAAACACTTTGAAATCTTCGTGTCGAAAAATTAAACTGACTCAGAATTTTCTTCCCTACATAAATAATCAATAATTGCAAAGGAAAGAAATTGAAAAAAAAAGAATTTTCAAATTAGAAAAGAAATATATACATTGAAGATATTCGCTCCGGCTGGGACTCGAACCCAGGCCACTCGCTTGGAAGACCAGCGGTCTAGCCATTAGGCTATCGGAGTTCTGTCGAGCGGAGTCTTACTGCCTGAGTGATACTGCCTGACTGACAGACTGACTCACTGACTGACTGATACTGACTGACTGACTCACTGACTGACCGAGACTGACTGACTAATTGCCTGACTGACTGAGACTGGACTGACTGACTGACTGACTGACTGACTGACTAACTGACTGACTGAGACTGACTGACTGACTGCTTGACTCTCTGACTGGCTATTTCACTGACTGACTGAATGACTAAATGACTGACTGACACTGACTGACTGACTGCTTGACTACCTGACTGACTGCTTGACTGACTAACTGACTGGACAGGACTGACCGACTGACTGACTGACAGACTGACTGAATAAGGATGACTGACAGACTGACTGAATAAGGCTGACCGACTGACTGACTGCCCGACTGACTGACTGACTGAATGACTGACTGACTGACTGACCGAGACTGACTGACTGACTGACTGAGACTGGACTGGACTGACTGACTGACTGACTGAGACTGACTGACTGCTTTAGTGACTAACTGACTGCACAGGACTGACCGACTGACTGAATGACTGACGGCCTGACTGACTGACTGACTGAATGACTGACTGACTGAGACTAAATGACTGACTGCTTGACTGACTGGCTGAAGGACTAACTGACTGACTGAGACTGAATGGCTGAGTGCTTGACTGATTGACTGTCAGACTGACTGACTGACTTCGCAAAAGGGAAAAATAAAAAAAAAAGAATTATAAAATTAGAAAAAAATATTTGCATTTAAGATTTCCTTTCCGGCCGGGACTCGAACCCAGTACCACGCGCTAGGAACCCAACGGTGTAGCCATTAGGCTATCGGAGCTCTGTCGATGGAAGTCTTAAATATAATAAAAACAAAAAATGCACCTTGGTAATTATTGATTCAAACACTTTGAAATTTACAGGTCGAATAATTAAACTGACTCAGAATTTTTCTCCCTACATAAATAATCAATATTCGCAAAAGAGAAAAATTAAAAAAAAAGAAGAAGAAATTTGAAATTAGAAACTAAAAGTATACATTGAAGATTTTCGTTTAGGCTGGGACTCGAACCCAGGGCCACTCGCTTGGAAGCCTAACACTCTAGCCATTAGTCTATGGGAGCTCTGTCGGTGGGAGTTTTAAATATAATAAAAACAAAAAATGCACCTTGGTAATTGTTTATTTAAACACTTTGAAATCTTCGTGTCGAAAAATTAAACTGACTCAGAATTTTCTTCCCTACATAAATAATCAATAATTGCAAAGGAAAGAAATTGAAAAAAAAAGAATTTTCAAATTAGAAAAGAAATATATACATTGAAGATATTCGCTCCGGCTGGGACTCGAACCCAGGCCACTCGCTTGGAAGACCAGCGGTCTAGCCATTAGGCTATCGGTGTTCTGTCGAGCGGAGTCTTACTGCCTGACTGATACTGCCTGACTGACAGACTGACTCACTGACTGACTGATACTGACTGACTGACTCACTGACTGACCGAGACTGACTGACTAATTGCCTGACTGACTCAGACTGGACTGACTGACTGACTGACTGACTGACTGACTGACTAACTGACTGACTGAGACTGACTGACTGACTGCTTGACTCTCTGACTGGCTATTTCACTGACTGACTGAATGACTAAATGACTGACTGACACTGACTGACTGACTGCTTGACTACCTGACTGACTGCTTGACTGACTAACTGACTGGACAGGACTGACCGACTGACTGACTGACAGACTGACTGAATAAGGATGACTGACAGACTGACTGAATAAGGCTGACCGACTGACTGACTGCCTGACTGACTGACTGACTGAATGACTGACTGACTGACTGACCGAGACTGACTGACTGACTGACTGAGACTGGACTGGACTGACTGACTGACTGACTGAGACTGACTGACTGCTTTAGTGACTAACTGACTGCACAGGACTGACCGACTGACTGAATGACTGACGGCCTGACTGACTGACTGACTGAATGACTGACTGACTGAGACTAAATGACTGACTGCTTGACTGACTGGCTGAAGGACTAACTGACTGACTGAGTGACTGACTGACTGGACTGACTGACTGAGACTGAATGGCTGAGTGCTTGACTGATTGACTGTCAGACTGACTGACTGACTTCGCAAAAGGGAAAAATAAAAAAAAAAGAATTATAAAATTAGAAAAAAATATTTGCATTTAAGATTTCCTTTCCGGCCGGGACTCGAACCCAGTACCACGCGATAGGAACCCAACGGTGTAGCCATTAGGCTATCGGAGCTCTGTCGATGGAAGTCTTAAATATAATAAAAACAAAAAATGCACCTTGGTAATTATTGATTCAAACACTTTGAAATTTACAGGTCGAATAATTAAACTGACTCAGAATTTTTCTCCCTACATAAATAATCAATATTCGCAAAAGAGAAAAATTAAAAAAAAAAAGAAGAAGAAATTTGAAATTAGAAACTAAAAGTATACATTGAAGATTTTCGTTTAGGCTGGGACTCGAACCCAGGGCCACTCGCTTGGAAGCCTAACGCTCTAGCCATTAGTCTATGGGAGCTCTGTCGGTGGGAGTTTTAAATATAATAAAAACAAAAATGCACCTTGGTAATTGTTTATTTAAACACTTTGAAATCTTCGTGTCGAAAAATTAAACTGACTCAGAATTTTCTTCCCTACATAAATAATCAATAATTGCAAAGGAAAGAAATTGAAAAAAAAAGAATTTTCAAATTAGAAAAGAAATATATACATTGAAGATATTCGCTCCGGCTGAGACTCGAACCCAGGCCACTCGCTTGGAAGACCAGCGGTCTAGCCATTAGGCTATCGGAGTTCTGTCGAGCGGAGTCTTACTGCCTGACTGATACTGCCTGACTGACAGACTGACTCAATGACTGATACTGACTGACTGACTCACTGACTGACCGAGACTGACTGACTAACTGCCTGACTGACTGAGACTGGACTGACTGACTGACTGACTGACTGACTGACTAACTGAGTGACTGAGACTGACTGACTGACTGCTTGACTCTCTGACTGGCTATTTCACTGACTGACTGAATGACTAAATGACTGACTGACACTGACTGACTGACTGCTTGACTACCTGACTGACTGCTTGACTGACTAACTGACTGGACAGGACTGACCGACTGACTGACTGACAGACTGACTGAATAAGGCTGACTGACTGACTGACTGACAGACTGACTGAATAAGGCTGACCGACTGACTGACTGACTGACTGACTGAATGACTGACTGACTGACTGACCGAGACTGACTGACTGACTGACTGAGACTGGACTGGACTGACTGACTGACTGACTGACTGAGACTGACTGACTGCTTTAGTGACTAACTGACTGCACAGGACTGACCGACTGACTGACTGACTGACGGCCTGACTGACTGACTGACTGAATGACTGACTGACTGAGACTAAATGACTGACTGCTTGACTGACTGGCTGAAGGACTAACTGACTGACTGAGTGACTGACTGACTGGACTGACTGACTGAGACTGAATGACTGAGTGCTAGACTGATTGACTGTCAGACTGACTGACTGACTTCGCAAAAGGGAAAAATAAAAAAAAAAAAGAATTATAAAATTAGAAAAAAATATTTGCGTTTAAGATTTCCTTTCCGGCCGGGACTCGAACCCAGTACCACGCGCTAGGAACCCAACGGTGTAGCCATTAGGCTATCGGAGCTCTGTCGATGGAAGTCTTAAATATAATAAAAACAAAAAATGCACCTTGGTAATTATTGATTCAAACACTTTGAAATTTACAGGTCGAATAATTAAACTGACTCAGAATTTTTCTCCCTACATAAATAATCAATATTCGCAAAAGAGAAAAATTAAAAAAAAAAGAAGAAGAAATTTGAAATTAGAAACTAAAAGTATACATTGAAGATTTTCGTTTAGGCTGGGACTCGAACCCAGGGCCACTCGCTTGGAAGCCTAACACTCTAGCCATTAGTCTATGGGAGCTCTGTCGGTGGGAGTTTTAAATATAATAAAAACAAAAAATGCACCTTGGTAATTGTTTATTTAAACACTTTGAAATCTTCGTGTCGAAAAATTAAACTGACTCAGAATTTTCTTCCCTACATAAATAATCAATAATTGCAAAGGAAAGAAATTGAAAAAAAAAAGAATTTTCAAATTAGAAAAGAAATATATACATTGAAGATATTCGCTCCGGCTGGGACTCGAACCCAGGCCACTCGCTTGGAAGACCAGCGGTCTAGCCATTAGGCTATCGGAGTTCTGTCGAGCGGAGTCTTACTGCCTGACTGATACTGCCTGACTGACAGACTGACTCACTGACTGACTGATACTGACTGACTGACTCACTGACTGACCGAGACTGACTGACTAATTGCCTGACTGACTGAGACTGGACTGACTGACTGACTGACTGACTGACTGACTAACTGACTGACTGAGACTGACTGACTGACTGCTTGACTCTCTGACTGGCTATTTCACTGACTGACTGAATGACTAAATGACTGACTGACACTGACTGACTGACTGCTTGACTACCTGACTGACTGCTTGACTGACTAACTGACTGGACAGGACTGACCGACTGACTGACTGACAGACTGACTGAATAAGGCTGACTGACTGACTGACTGACAGACTGACTGAATAAGGCTAACCGACTGACTGACTGACTGAATGACTGACTGACTGACTGACCGAGACTGACTGACTGACTGACTGAGACTGGACTGGACTGACTGACTGACTGACTGACTGAGACTGACTGACTGCTTTAGTGACTAACTGACTGCACAGGACTGACCGACTGACTGACTGACTGACGGCCTGACTGACTGACTGACTGAATGACTGACTGACTGAGACTAAATGACTGACTGCTTGACTGACTGGCTGAAGGACTAACTGACTGACTGAGTGACTGACTGACTGGACTGACTGACTGAGACTGAATGACTGAGTGCTTGACTGATTGACTGTCAGACTGACTGACTGACTTCGCAAAAGGGAAAAATAAAAAAAAAAGAATTATAAAATTAGAAAAAAATATTTGCATTTAAGATTTCCTTTCCGGCCGGGACTCGAACCCAGTACCACGCGCTAGGAACCCAACGGTGTAGCCATTAGGCTATCGGAGCTCTGTCGATGGAAGTCTTAAATATAATAAAAACAAAAAATGCACCTTGGTAATTATTGATTCAAACACTTTGAAATTTACAGGTCGAATAATTAAACTGACTCAGAATTTTTCTCCCTACATAAATAATCAATATTCGGAAAAGAGAAAAATTAAAAAAAAAAAAGAAGAAGAAATTTGAAATTAGAAACTAAAAGTATACATTGAAGCTTTTCGTTTAGGCTGGGACTCGAACCCAGGGCCACTCGCTTATAAGCCTAACACTCTAGCCATTAGTCTATGGGAGCTCTGTCGGTGGGAGTTTTAAATATAATAAAAACAAAAAATGCACCTTGGTAATTGTTTATTTAAACACTTTGAAATCTTCGTGTCGAAAAATTAAACTGACTCAGAATTTTCTTCCCTACATAAATAATCAATAATTGCAAAGGAAAGAAATTGAAAAAAAAAGAATTTTCAAATTAGAAAAGAAATATATACATTGAAGATATTCGCTCCGGCTGGGACTCGAACCCAGGCCACTCGCTTGGAAGACCAGCGGTCTAGCCATTAGGCTATCGGAGTTCTGTCGAGCGGAGTCTTACTGCCTGACTGATACTGCCTGACTGACAGACTGACTCACTGACTGACTGATACTGACTGACTGACTGAGACTGACTGACTGCTTTAGTGACTAACTGACTGCACAGGACTGACCGACTGACTGAATGACTGACGGCCTGACTGACTGACTGACTGAATGACTGACTGACTGAGACTAAATGACTGACTGCTTGACTGACTGGCTGAAGGACTAACTGACTGACTGAGTGACTGACTGACTGGACTGACTGACTGAGACTGAATGGCTGAGTGCTTGACTGATTGACTGTCAGACTGACTGACTGACTTCGCAAAAGGGAAAAATAAAAAAAAAAGAATTATAAAATTAGAAAAAAATATTTGCATTTAAGATTTCCTTTCCGGCCGGGACTCGAACCCAGTACCACGCGCTAGGAACCCAACGGTGTAGCCATTAGGCTATCGGAGCTCTGTCGATGGAAGTCTTAAATATAATAAAAACAAAAAATGCACCTTGGTAATTATTGATTCTAACACTTTGAAATTTACAGGTCGAATAATTAAACTGACTCAGAATTTTTCTCCCTACATAAATAATCAATATTCGCAAAAGAGAAAAATTAAAAAAAAAAGAAGAAGAAATTTGAAATTAGAAACTAAAAGTATACATTGAAGGTTTTCGTTTAGGCTGGGACTCGAACCCAGGGCCACTCGCTTGGAAGCCTAACACTCTAGCCATTAGTCTATGGGAGCTCTGTCGGTGGGAGTTTTAAATATAATAAAAACAAAAAATGCACCTTGGTAATTGTTTATTTAAACACTTTGAAATCTTCGTGTCGAAAAATTAAACTGACTCAGAATTTTCTTCCCTACATAAATAATCAATAATTGCAAAGGAAAGAAATTGAAAAAAAAAAGAATTTTCAAATTAGAAAAGAAATATATACATTGAAGATATTCGCTCCGGCTGGGACTCGAACCCAGGCCACTCGCTTGGAAGACCAGCGGTCTAGCCATTAGGCTATCGGAGTTCTGTCGAGCGGAGTCTTACTGACTGACTGATACTGCCTGACTGACAGACTGACTCACTGACTGACTGATACTGACTGACTGACTCACTGACTGACCGAGACTGACTGACTAATTGCCTGACTGACTGAGACTGGACTGACTGACTGACTGACTGACTGACTGACTAACTGACTGACTGAGACTGACTGACTGACTGCTTGACTCTCTGACTGGCTATTTCACTGACTGACTGAATGACTAAATGACTGACTGACACTGACTGACTGACTGCTTGACTACCTGACTGACTGCTTGACTGACTAACTGACTGGACAGGACTGACCGACTGACTGACTGACAGACTGACTGAATAAGGATGACTGACAGACTGACTGAATAAGGCTGACCGACTGACTGACTGCCTGACTGACTGACTGACTGAATGACTGACTGACTGACTGACCGAGACTGACTGACTGACTGACTGAGACTGGACTGGACTGACTGACTGACTGACTGAGACTGACTGACTGCTTTAGTGACTAACTGACTGCACAGGACTGACCGACTGACTGAATGACTGACGGCCTGACTGACTGACTGACTGAATGACTGACTGACTGAGACTAAATGACTGACTGCTTGACTGACTGGCTGAAGGACTAACTGACTGACTGAGTGACTGACTGACTGGACTGACTGACTGAGACTGAATGGCTGAGTGCTTGACTGATTGACTGTCAGACTGACTGACTGACTTCGCAAAAGGGAAAAATAAAAAAAAAGAATTATAAAATGAGAAAAAAATATTTGCATTTAAGATTTCCTTTCCGGCCGGGACTCGAACCCAGTACCACGCGCTAGGAACCCAACGGTGTAGCCATTAGGCTATCGGAGCTCTGTCGATGGAAGTCTTAAATATAATAAAAACAAAAAATGCACCTTGGTAATTATTGATTCAAACACTTTGAAATTTACAGGTCGAATAATTAAACTGACTCAGAATTTTTCTCCCTACATAAATAATCAATATTCGCAAAAGAGAAAAATTAAAAAAAAAAAGAAGAAGAAATTTGAAATTAGAAACTAAAAGTATACATTGAAGATTTTCGTTTAGGCTGGGCCTCGAACCCAGGGCCACTCGCTTGGAAGCCTAACACTCTAGCCATTAGTCTATGGGAGCTCTGTCGGTGGGAGTTTTAAATATAATAAAAACAAAAAATGCACCTTGGTAATTGTTTATTTAAACACTTTGAAATCTTCGTGTCGAAAAATTAAACTGACTCAGAATTTTCTTCCCTACATAAATAATCAATAATTGCAAAGGAAAGAAATTGAAAAAAAAAGAATTTTCAAATTAGAAAAGAAATATATACATTGAAGATATTCGCTCCGGCTGGGACTCGAACCCAGGCCACTCGCTTGGAAGACCAGCGGTCTAGCCATTAGGCTATCGGAGTTCTGTCGAGCGGAGTCTTACTGCCTGACTGATACTGCCTGACTGACAGACTGACTCACTGACTGACTGATACTGACTGACTGACTCACTGACTGACCGAGACTGACTGACTAATTGCCTGACTGACTCAGACTGGACTGACTGACTGACTGACTGACTGACTGACTAACTGACTGACTGAGACTGACTGACTGACTGCTTGACTCTCTGACTGGTTATTTCACTGACTGACTGAATGAGTAATGACTGACTGACACTGACTGACTGACTGCTTGACTACCTGACTGACTGCTTGACTGACTAACTGACTGGACAGGACTGACCGACTGACTGACTGACAGACTGACTGAATAAGGATGACTGACAGACTGACTGAATAAGGATGACTGACAGACTGACTGAATAAGGCTGACCGACTGACTGACTGCCTGACTGACTGACTGACTGAATGACTGACTGACTGACTGACCGAGACTGACTGACTGACTGACTGAGACTGGACTGGACTGACTGTCTGACTGACTGAGACTGACTGACTGCTTTAGTGACTAACTGACTGCACAGGACTGACCGACTGACTGAATGACTGACGGCCTGACTGACTGACTGACTGAATGACTGACTGACTGAGACTAAATGACTGACTGCTTGACTGACTGGCTGAAGGACTAACTGACTGACTGAGTGACTGACTGACTGGACTGACTGACTGAGACTGAATGACTGAGTGCTTGACTGATTGACTGTCAGACTGACTGACTGACTTCGCAAAAGGGAAAAATAAAAAAAAAAGAATTATAAAATTAGAAAAAAATATTTGCATTTAAGATTTCCTTTCCGGCCGGGACTCGAACCCAGTACCACGCGCTAGGAACCCAACGGTGTAGCCATTAGGCTATCGGAGCTCTGTCGATGGAAGTCTTAAATATAATAAAAACAAAAAATGCACCTTGGTAATTATTGATTCAAACACTTTGAAATTTACAGGTCGAATAATTAAACTGACTCAGAATTTTTCTCCCTACATAAATAATCAATATTCGCAAAAGAGAAAAATTAAAAAAAAAGAAGAAGAAATTTGAAATTAGAAACTAAAAGTATACATTGAAGATTTTCGTTTAGGCTGGGACTCGAACCCAGGGCCACTCGCTTGGAAGCCTAACACTCTAGCCATTAGTCTATGGGAGTTCTGTCGGTGGGAGTTTTAAATATAATAAAAACAAAAAATGCACCTTGGTAATTGTTTATTTAAACACTTTGAAATCTTCGTGTCGAAAAATTAAACTGACTCAGAATTTTCTTCCCTACATAAATAATCAATAATTGCAAAGGAAAGAAATTGAAAAAAAAAAGAATTTTCAAATTAGAAAAGAAATATATACATTGAAGATATTCGCTCCGGCTGGGACTCGAACCCAGGCCACTCGCTTGGAAGACCAGCGGTCTAGCCATTAGGCTATCGGAGTTCTGTCGAGCGGAGTCTTACTGCCTGAGTGATACTGCCTGACTGACAGACTGACTCACTGACTGACTGATACTGACTGACTGACTCACTGACTGACCGAGACTGACTGACTAATTGCCTGACTGACTGAGACTGGACTGACTGACTGACTGACTGACTGACTGACTAACTGACTGACTGAGACTGACTGACTGACTGCTTGACTCTCTGACTGGCTATTTCACTGACTGACTGAATGACTAAATGACTGACTGACACTGACTGACTGACTGCTTGACTACCTGACTGACTGCTTGACTGACTAACTGACTGGACAGGACTGACCGACTGACTGACTGACAGACTGACTGAATAAGGATGACTGACAGACTGACTGAATAAGGCTGACCGACTGACTGACTGCCCGACTGACTGACTGACTGAATGACTGACTGACTGACTGACCGAGACTGACTGACTGACTGACTGAGACTGGACTGGACTGACTGACTGACTGACTGAGACTGACTGACTGCTTTAGTGACTAACTGACTGCACAGGACTGACCGACTGACTGAATGACTGACGGCCTGACTGACTGACTGACTGAATGACTGACTGACTGAGACTAAATGACTGACTGCTTGACTGACTGGCTGAAGGACTAACTGACTGACTGAGACTGAATGGCTGAGTGCTTGACTGATTGACTGTCAGACTGACTGACTGACTTCGCAAAAGGGAAAAATAAAAAAAAAAGAATTATAAAATTAGAAAAAAATATTTGCATTTAAGATTTCCTTTCCGGCCGGGACTCGAACCCAGTACCACGCGCTAGGAACCCAACGGTGTAGCCATTAGGCTATCGGAGCTCTGTCGATGGAAGTCTTAAATATAATAAAAACAAAAAATGCACCTTGGTAATTATTGATTCAAACACTTTGAAATTTACAGGTCGAATAATTAAACTGACTCAGAATTTTTCTCCCTACATAAATAATCAATATTCGCAAAAGAGAAAAATTAAAAAAAAAAAGAAGAAGAAATTTGAAATTAGAAACTAAAAGTATACATTGAAGATTTTCGTTTAGGCTGGGACTCGAACCCAGGGCCACTCGCTTGGAAGCCTAACGCTCTAGCCATTAGTCTATGGGAGCTCTGTCGGTGGGAGTTTTAAATATAATAAAAACAAAAATGCACCTTGGTAATTGTTTATTAGAACACTTTGAAATCTTCGTGTCGAAAAATTAAACTGACTCAGAATTTTCTTCCCTACATAAATAATCAATAATTGCAAAGGAAAGAAATTGAAAAAAAAAGAATTTTCAAATTAGAAAAGAAATATATACATTGAAGATATTCGCTCCGGCTGGGACTCGAACCCAGGCCACTCGCTTGGAAGACCAGCGGTCTAGCCATTAGGCTATCGGAGTTCTGTCGAGCGGAGTCTTACTGCCTGACTGATACTGCCTGACTGACAGACTGACTCACTGACTGACTGATACTGACTGACTGACTCACTGACTGACCGAGACTGACTGACTAATTGCCTGACTGACTCAGACTGGACTGACTGACTGACTGACTGACTGACTAACTGACTGACTGAGACTGACTGACTGACTGCTTGACTCTCTGACTGGCTATTTCACTGACTGACTGAATGACTAAATGACTGACTGACACTGACTGACTGACTGCTTGACTACCTGACTGACTGCTTGACTGACTAACTGACTGGACAGGACTGACCGACTGACTGACTGACAGACTGACTGAATAAGGATGACTGACAGACTGACTGAATAAGGCTGACCGACTGACTGACTGCCTGACTGACTGACTGACTGAATGACTGACTGACTGACTGACCGAGACTGACTGACTGACTGACTGAGACTGGACTGGACTGACTGACTGACTGACTGAGACTGACTGACTGACAGACTGACTCACTGACTGACTGATACTGACTGACTGACTCACTGACTGACCGAGACTGACTGACTAATTGCCTGACTGACTGAGACTGACTGACTAATTGCCTGACTGACTGAGACTGGACTGACTGACTGACTGACTGACTGACTGACTAACTGACTGACTGAGACTGACTGACTGACTGCTTGACTCTCTGACTGGCTATTTCACTGACTGACTGAATGACTAAATGACTGACTGACACTGACTGACTGACTGCTTGACTACCTGACTGACTGCTTGACTGACTAACTGACTGGACAGGACTGACCGACTGACTGACTGACAGACTGACTGAATAAGGATGACTGACAGACTGACTGAATAAGGCTGACCGACTGACTGACTGCCCGACTGACTGACTGACTGAATGACTGACTGACTGACTGACCGAGACTGACTGACTGACTGACTGAGACTGGACTGGACTGACTGACTGACTGACTGAGACTGACTGACTGCTTTAGTGACTAACTGACTGCACAGGACTGACCGACTGACTGAATGACTGACGGCCTGACTGACTGACTGACTGAATGACTGACTGACTGAGACTAAATGACTGACTGCTTGACTGACTGGCTGAAGGACTAACTGACTGACTGAGACTGAATGGCTGAGTGCTTGACTGATTGACTGTCAGACTGACTGACTGACTTCGCAAAAGGGAAAAATAAAAAAAAAAGAATTATAAAATTAGAAAAAAATATTTGCATTTAAGATTTCCTTTCCGGCCGGGACTCGAACCCAGTACCACGCGCTAGGAACCCAACGGTGTAGCCATTAGGCTATCGGAGCTCTGTCGATGGAAGTCTTAAATATAATAAAAACAAAAAATGCACCTTGGTAATTATTGATTCAAACACTTTGAAATTTACAGGTCGAATAATTAAACTGACTCAGAATTTTTCTCCCTACATAAATAATCAATATTCGCAAAAGAGAAAAATTAAAAAAAAAAGAAGAAGAAATTTGAAATTAGAAACTAAAAGTATACATTGAAGATTTTCGTTTAGGCTGGGACTCGAACCCAGGGCCACTCGCTTGGAAGCCTAACACTCTAGCCATTAGTCTATGGGCGCTCTGTCGGTGGGAGTTTTAAATATAATAAAAACAAAAAATGCACCTTGGTAATTGTTTATTTAAACACTTTGAAATCTTCGTGTCGAAAAATTAAACTGACTCAGAATTTTCTTCCCTACATAAATAATCAATAATTGCAAAGGAAAGAAATTGAAAAAAAAAGAATTTTCAAATTAGAAAAGAAAGATATACATTGAAGATATTCGCTCCGGCTGGGACTCGAACCCAGGCCACTCGCTTGGAAGACCAGCGGTCTAGCCATTAGGCTATCGGAGTTCTGTCGAGCGGAGTCTTACTGCCTGACTGATACTGCCTGACTGACAGACTGACTCACTGACTGACTGATACTGACTGACTGACTCACTGACTGACCGAGACTGACTGACTAATTGCCTGACTGACTCAGACTGGACTGACTGACTGACTGACTGACTGACTGACTAACTGACTGACTGAGACTGACTGACTGACTGCTTGACTCTCTGACTGGCTATTTCACTGACTGACTGAATGACTAAATGACTGACTGACACTGACTGACTGACTGCTTGACTACCTGACTGACTGCTTGACTGACTAACTGACTGGACAGGACTGACCGACTGACTGACTGACAGACTGACTGAATAAGGATGACTGACAGACTGACTGAATAAGGCTGACCGACTGACTGACTGCCTGACTGACTGACTGACTGAATGACTGACTGACTGACTGACCGAGACTGACTGACTGACTGACTGAGACTGGACTGGACTGACTGACTGACTGACTGAGACTGACTGACTGCTTTAGTGACTAACTGACTGCACAGGACTGACCGACTGACTGAATGACTGACGGCCTGACTGACTGACTGACTGAATGACTGACTGACTGAGACTAAATGACTGACTGCTTGACTGACTGGCTGAAGGACTAACTGACTGACTGAGTGACTGACTGACTGGACTGACTGACTGAGACTGAATGGCTGAGTGCTTGACTGATTGACTGTCAGACTGACTGACTGACTTCGCAAAAGGGAAAAATAAAAAAAAAAGAATTATAAAATTAGAAAAAAATATTTGCATTTAAGATTTCCTTTCCGGCCGGGACTCGAACCCAGTACCACGCGCTAGGAACCCAACGGTGTAGCCATTAGGCTATCGGAGCTCTGTCGATGGAAGTCTTAAATATAATAAAAACAAAAAATGCACCTTGGTAATTATTGATTCAAACACTTTGAAATTTACAGGTCGAATAATTAAACTGACTCAGAATTTTTCTCCCTACATAAATAATCAATATTCGCAAAAGAGAAAAATTAAAAAAAAAAAGAAGAAGAAATTTGAAATTAGAAACTAAAAGTATACATTGAAGATTTTCGTTTAGGCTGGGACTCGAACCCAGGGCCACTCGCTTGGAAGCCTAACGCTCTAGCCATTAGTCTATGGGAGCTCTGTCGGTGGGAGTTTTAAATATAATAAAAACAAAAATGCACCTTGGTAATTGTTTATTAGAACACTTTGAAATCTTCGTGTCGAAAAATTAAACTGACTCAGAATTTTCTTCCCTACATAAATAATCAATAATTGCAAAGGAAAGAAATTGAAAAAAAAAGAATTTTCAAATTAGAAAAGAAATATATACATTGAAGATATTCGCTCCGGCTGAGACTCGAACCCAGGCCACTCGCTTGGAAGACCAGCGGTCTAGCCATTAGGCTATCGGTGTTCTGTCGAGCGGAGTCTTACTGCCTGACTGATACTGCCTGACTGACAGACTGACTCAATGACTGATACTGACTGACTGACTCACTGACTGACCGAGACTGACTGACTAACTGCCTGACTGACTGAGACTGGACTGACTGACTGACTGACTGACTGACTGACTAACTGAGTGACTGAGACTGACTGACTGACTGCTTGACTCTCTGACTGGCTATTTCACTGACTGACTGAATGACTAAATGACTGACTGACACTGACTGACTGACTGCTTGACTACCTGACTGACTGCTTGACTGACTAACTGACTGGACAGGACTGACCGACTGACTGACTGACAGACTGACTGAATAAGGCTGACTGACTGACTGACTAACAGACTGACTGAATAAGGCTGACCGACTGACTGACTGACTGACTGACTGAATGACTGACTGACTGACTGACTGACCGAGACTGACTGACTGACTGACTGCTTTAGTGACTAACTGACTGCACAGGACTGACCGACTGACTGACTGACTGACGGCCTGACTGACTGACTGACTGAATGACTGACTGACTGAGACTAAATGACTGACTGCTTGACTGACTGGCTGAAGGACTAACTGACTGACTGAGTGACTGACTGACTGGACTGACTGACTGAGACTGAATGACTGAGTGCTAGACTGATTGACTGTCAGACTGACTGACTGACTTCGCAAAAGGGAAAAATAAAAAAAAAAAGAATTATAAAATTAGAAAAAAATATTTGCATTTAAGATTTCCTTTCCGGCCGGGACTCGAACCCAGTGCCACGCGCTAGGAACCCAACGGTGTAGCCATTAGGCTATCGGAGCTCTGTCGATGGAAGTCTTAAATATAATAAAAACAAAAAATGCACCTTGGTAATTATTGATTCAAACACTTTGAAATTTACAGGTCGAATAATTAAACTGACTCAGAATTTTTCTCCCTACATAAATAATCAATATTCGCAAAAGAGAAAAATTAAAAAAAAAGAAGAAGAAATTTGAAATTAGAAACTAAAAGTATACATTGAAGATTTTCGTTTAGGCTGGGACTCGAACCCAGGGCCACTCGCTTGGAAGCCTAACACTCTAGCCATTAGTCTATGGGAGCTCTGTCGGTGGGAGTTTTAAATATAATAAAAACAAAAAATGCACCTTGGTAATTGTTTATTTAAACACTTTGAAATCTTCGTGTCGAAAAATTAAACTGACTCAGAATTTTCTTCCCTACATAAATAATCAATAATTGCAAAGGAAAGAAATTGAAAAAAAAAAGAATTTTCAAATTAGAAAAGAAATATATACATTGAAGATATTCGCTCCGGCTGGGACTCGAACCCAGGCCACTCGCTTGGAAGACCAGCGGTCTAGCCATTAGGCTATCGGAGTTCTGTCGAGCGGAGTCTTACTGCCTGACTGATACTGCCTGACTGACAGACTGACTCACTGACTGACTGATACTGACTGACTGACTCACTGACTGACCGAGACTGACTGACTAATTGCCTGACTGACTGAGACTGGACTGACTGACTGACTGACTGACTGACTGACTAACTGACTGACTGAGACTGACTGACTGACTGCTTGACTCTCTGACTGGCTATTTCACTGACTGACTGAATGACTAAATGACTGACTGACACTGACTGACTGACTGCTTGACTACCTGACTGACTGCTTGACTGACTAACTGACTGGACAGGACTGACCGACTGACTGACTGACAGACTGACTGAATAAGGCTGACTGACTGACTGACTGACAGACTGACTGAATAAGGCTAACCGACTGACTGACTGACTGAATGACTGACTGACTGACTGACCGAGACTGACTGACTGACTGACTGAGACTGGACTGGACTGACTGACTGACTGACTGAGACTGACTGACTGCTTTAGTGACTAACTGACTGCACAGGACTGACCGACTGACTGAATGACTGACGGCCTGACTGACTGACTGACTGAATGACTGACTGACTGAGACTAAATGACTGACTGCTTGACTGACTGGCTGAAGGACTAACTGACTGACTGAGTGACTGACTGACTGGACTGACTGACTGAGACTGAATGGCTGAGTGCTTGACTGATTGACTGTCAGACTGACTGACTGACTTCGCAAAAGGGAAAAATAAAAAAAAAGAATTATAAAATTAGAAAAAAATATTTGCATTTAAGATTTCCTTTCCGGCCGGGACTCGAACCCAGTACCACGCGCTAGGAACCCAACGGTGTAGCCATCAGGCTATCGGAGCTCTGTCGATGGAAGTCTTAAATATAATAAAAACAAAAAATGCACCTTGGTAATTATTGATTCAAACACTTTGAAATTTACAGGTCGAATAATTAAACTGACTCAGAATTTTTCTCCCTACATAAATAATCAATATACGCAAAAGAGAAAAATTAAAAAAAAAAAAGAAGAAGAAATTTCAAATTAGAAACTAAAAGTATACATTGAAGATTTTCGTTCAGGCTGGGACTCGAACCCAGGGCCACTCGCTTGGAAGCCTAACACTCTAGCCATAAGTCTATGGGAGCTCTGTCGGTGGGAGTTTTAAATATAATAAAAACAAAAAATGCACCTTGGTAATTGTTTATTTAAACACTTTGAAATCTTCGTGTCGAAAAATTAAACTGACTCAGAATTTTCTTCCCTACATAAATAATCAATAATTGCAAAGGAAAGAAATTGAAAAAAAAAAGAATTTTCAAATTAGAAAAGAAATATATACATTGAAGATATTCGCTCCGGCTGGGACTCGAACCCATGCCACTCGCTTGGAAGACCAGCGGTCTAGCCATTAGGCTATCGGAGTTCTGTCGAGCGGAGTCTTACTGCCTGACTGATACTGCCTGACTGACAGACTGACTCACTGACTGACTGATACTGACTGACTGACTCACTGACTGACCGAGACTGACTGACTAACTGCCTGACTGACTGAGACTGGACTGACTGACTGACTGACTGACTAACTGACTGACTGAGACTGACTGACTGACTGCTTGACTCTCTGACTGGCTATTTCACTGACTGACTGAATGACTAAATGACTGACTGACACTGACTGACTGACTGCTTGACTACCTGACTGACTGCTTGACTGACTAACTGACTGGACAGGACTGACCGACTGACTGACTGACAGACTGACTGAATAAGGATGACTGACAGACTGACTGAATAAGGCTGACTGACTGACTGACTGACTGAATAAGGCTGACCGACTGACTGACTGCCTGACTGACTGACTGACTGAATGACTGACTGACTGACTGACCGAGACTGACTGACTGACTGACTGAGACTGGACTGGACTGACTGACTGACTGACTGACTGAGACTGACTGACTGCTTTAGTGACTAACTGACTGCACAGGACTGACCGACTGACTGACTGACTGACTGCCTGACTGACTGACTGACTGAATGACTGACTGACTGAGACTAAATGACTGACTGCTTGACTGACTGGCTGAAGGACTAACTGACTGACTGAGTGACTGACTGACTGGACTGACTGACTGAGACTGAATGACTGAGTGCTTGACTGATTGACTGTCAGACTGACTGACTGACTTCGCAAAAGGGAAAAATAAAAAAAAAGAATTATAAAATTAGAAAAAAATATTTGCATTTAAGATTTCCTTTCCGGCTGGGATTTGAACCCAGGGCGACACTCATGGAAGCCCAACGCTCTCGCCAATATACTATCGGATCTCTGTTGATCGGTGTCTTAATTATAATAAAAACAAAAAATGCACCTTAGTAATTATTGATCTAAAATCTTTGAAATCTAAAGGTCGAATGATTAAACTGACTCAGAATTTTCTTCCGTACATAAATAATCCATATTTGCAAAAGAAAGAAATTGAAGAAAAAAAAGAATCTTCAAATTAGAAGAGAAATATATACATGGAAGATTTTCTTTCCGGCCGGGACTCGAACCCAGTACCACGCGCTTGGAACCCAACGGTCTAGCCATCAGGCTATCGGAGCTCTGTCGATGGAAGTCTTAAATATAATAAAAACAAAAAATGCACCTTGGTAATTATTGATTCAAACACTTTGAAATTTACAGGTCGAATAATTAAACTGACTCAGAATTTTTCTCCCTACATAAATAATCAATATACGCAAAAGAGAAAAATTAAAAAAAAAAAAGAAGAAGAAATTTCAAATTAGAAACTAAAAGTATACATTGAAGATTTTCGTTCAGGCTGGGACTCGAACCCAGGGCCACTCGCTTGGAAGCCTAACACTCTAGCCATTAGTCTATGGGAGCTCTGTCGGTGGGAGTTTTAAATATAATAAAAACAAAAAATGCACCTTGGTAATTGTTTATTTAAACACTTTGAAATCTTCGTGTCGAAAAATTAAACTGACTCAGAATTTTCTTCCCTACATAAATAATCAATAATTGCAAAGGAAAGAAATTGAAAAAAAAAAGAATTTTCAAATTAGAAAAGAAATATATACATTGAAGATATTCGCTCCGGCTGGGACTCGAACCCAGGCCACTCGCTTGGAAGACCAGCGGTCTAGCCATTAGGCTATCGGAGTTCTGTCGAGCGGAGTCTTACTGCCTGACTGATACTGCCTGACTGACAGACTGACTCACTGACTGACTGATACTGACTGACTGACTCACTGACTGACCGAGACTGACTGACTAACTGCCTGACTGACTGAGACTGGACTGACTGACTGACTGACTGACTGACTGACTAACTGACTGACTGAGACTGACTGACTGACTGCTTGACTCTCTGACTGGCTATTTCACTGACTGACTGAATGACTAAATGACTGACTGACACTGACTGACTGACTGCTTGACTACCTGACTGACTGCTTGACTGACTAACTGACTGGACAGGACTGACCGACTGACTGACTGACAGACTGACTGAATAAGGATGACTGACAGACTGACTGAATAAGGCTGACTGACTGACTGACTGACAGACTGACTGAATAAGGCTGACCGACTGACTGACTGCCTGACTGACTGACTGACTGAATGACTGACTGACTGACCGAGACTAACTGACTGACTGACTGAGACTGGACTGGACTGACTGACTGACTGACTGACTGAGACTGACTGACTGCTTTAGTGACTAACTGACTGCACATGACTGACCGACTGACTGACTGCCTGACTGCCTGACTGACTGACTGACTGAATGACTGACTGACTGAGACTAAATGACTGACTGCTTGACTGACTGGCTGAAGGACTAACTGACTGACTGAGTGACTGACTGACTGACTGAGACTGAATGACTGAGTGCTTGACTGATTGACTGTCAGTCTGACTGACTGACTTCGCAAAAGGGAAAAATAAAAAAAAAAGAATTATAAAATTAGAAAAAAATATTTGCATTTAAGATTTCCTTTCCGGCCGGGACTCGAACCCAGTACCACGCGCTAGGAACCCAACGGTGTAGACATTAGGCTATCGGAGCTCTGTCGATGGAAGTCTTAAATATAATAAAAACAAAAAATGCACCTTGGTAATTATTGATTTAAACACTTTGAAATTTACAGGTCGAATAATTAAACTGACTCAGAATTTTTCTCCCTACATAAATAATCAATATTCGCAAAAGAGAAAAATTAAAAAAAAAAGAAGAAGAAATTTGAAATTAGAAACTAAAAGTATACATTGAAGATTTTCGTTTAGGCTGGGACTCGAACCCAGGGCCACTCGCTTGAAAGCCTAACACTCTAGCCATTAGTCTATGGGAGCTCTGTCGGTGGGAGTTTTAAATATAATAAAAACAAAAAATGCACCTTGGTAATTGTTTATTTAAACACTTTGAAATCTTCGTGTCGAAAAATTAAACTGACTCAGAATTTTCTTCCCTACATAAATAATCAATAATTGCAAAGGAAAGAAATTGAAAAAAAAAGAATTTTCAAATTAGAAAAGAAATATATACATTGAAGATATTCGCTCCGGCTGAGACTCGAACCCAGGCCACTCGCTTGGAAGACCAGCGGTCTAGCCATTAGGCTATCGGAGTTCTGTCGAGCGGAGTCTTACTGCCTGACTGATACTGCCTGACTGACAGACTGACTCACTGACTGATACTGACTGACTGACTCACTGACTGACCGAGACTGACTGACTAACTGCCTGACTGACTGAGACTGGACTGACTGACTGACTGACTGACTGACTGACTAACTGACTGACTGAGACTGACTGACTGACTGCTTGACTCTCTGACTGGCTATTTCACTGACTGACTGAATGACTAAATGACTGACTGACACTGACTGACTGACTGCTTGACTACCTGACTGACTGCTTGACTGACTAACTGACTGGACAGGACTGACCGACTGACTGACTGACAGACTGACTGAATAAGGCTGACTGACTGACTGACTGACAGACTGACTGAATAAGGCTGACCGACTGACTGACTGACTGACTGACTGAATGACTGACTGACTGACTGACCGAGACTGACTGACTGACTGACCGAGACTGACTGACTGACTGACTGAGACTGGACTGGACTGACTGACTGACTGACTGACTGACTGACTGACTGACTGAGACTGACTGACTGCTTTAGTGACTAACTGACTGCACAGGACTGACCGACTGACTGACTGACTGACGGCCTGACTGACTGACTGACTGAATGACTGACTGCTTGACTGACTGGCTGAAGGACTAACTGACTGACTGAGTGACTGACTGACTTTACTGACTGACTGAGACTGAATGACTGAGTGCTTGACTGATTGACTGTCAGACTGACTGACTGACTTCGCAAAAGGGAAAAATAAAAAAAAAAGAATTATAAAATTAGAAAAAAATACTTGCATTTAAGATTTCCTTTCCGGCCGGGACTCGAACCCAGTACCACGCGCTAGGAACCCAACGGTGTAGCCATTAGGCTATCGGAGCTCTGTCGATGGAAGTCTTAAATATAATAAAAACAAAAAATGCACCTTGGTAATTATTGATTCAAACACTTTGAAATTTACAGGTCGAATAATTAAACTGACTCAGAATTTTTCTCCCTACATAAATAATCAATATTCGCAAAAGAGAAAAATTAAAAAAAAAAGAAGAAGAAATTTGAAATTAGAAACTAAAAGTATACATTGAAGATTTTCGTTTAGGCTGGGACTCGAACCCAGGGCCACTCGCTTGGAAGCCTAACACTCTAGCCATTAGTCTATGGGCGCTCTGTCGGTGGGAGTTTTAAATATAATAAAAACAAAAAATGCACCTTGGTAATTGTTTATTTAAACACTTTGAAATCTTGGTGTCGAAAAATTAAACTGACTCAGAATTTTCTTCCCTACATAAATAATCAATAATTGCAAAGGAAAGAAATTGAAAAAAAAAAGAATTTTCAAATTAGAAAAGAAATATATACATTGAAGATATTCGCTCCGGCTGGGACTCGAAACCAGGCCACTCGCTTGGAAGACCAGCGGTCTAGCCAGTAGGCTATCGGAGTTCTGTCGAGCGGAGTCTTACTGCCTGACTGATACTGCCTGACTGACAGACTGACTCACTGACTGACTGATACTGACTGACTGACTCACTGACTGACCGAGACTGACTGACTAATTGCCTGACTGACTGAGACTGGACTGACTGACTGACTGACTGACTGACTGACTAACTGACTGACTGAGACTGACTGACTGACTGCTTGACTCTCTGACTGGCTATTTCACTGACTGACTGAATGACTAAATGACTGACTGACACTGACTGACTGACTGCTTGACTACCTGACTGACTGCTTGACTGACTAACTGACTGGACAGGACTGACCGACTGACTGACTGACAGACTGACTGAATAAGGCTGACTGACTGACTGACTGACAGACTGACTGAATAAGGCTGACCGACTGACTGACTGCCTGACTGACTGACTGACTGAATGACTGACTGACTGACTGACCGAGACTGACTGACTGACTGACTGAGACTGGACTGGACTGACTGACTGACTGACTGACTGAGACTGACTGACTGCTTTAGTGACTAACTGACTGCACAGGACTGACCGACTGACTGAATGACTGACGGCCTGACTGACTGACTGACTGAATGACTGACTGACTGAGACTAAATGACTGACTGCTTGACTGACTGGCTGAAGGACTAACTGACTGACTGAGTGACTGACTGACTGGACTGACTGACTGAGACTGAATGACTGAGTGCTTGACTGATTGACTGTCAGACTGACTGACTGACTTCGCAAAAGGGAAAAATAAAAAAAAAAGAATTATAAAATTAGAAAAAAATATTTGCTTTTAAGATTTCCTTTCCGGCCGGGACTCGAACCCAGTACCACGCGCTAGGAACCCAACGGTGTAGCCATTAGGCTATCGGAGCTCTGTCGATGGAAGTCTTAAATATAATAAAAACAAAAAATGCACCTTGGTAATTATTGATTCAAACACTTTGAAATTTACAGGTCGAATAATTAAACTGACTCAGAATTTTTCTCCCTACATAAATAATCAATATTCGCAAAAGAGAAAAATTAAAAAAAAAAGAAGAAGAAATTTGAAATTAGAAACTAAAAGTATACATTGAAGATTTTCGTTTAGGCTGGGACTCGAACCCAGGGCCACTCGCTTGGAAGCCTAACACTCTAGCCATTAGTCTATGGGAGCTCTGTCGGTGGGAGTTTTAAATATAATAAAAACAAAAAATGCACCTTGGTAATTGTTTATTTAAACACTTTGAAATCTTTGTGTCGAAAAATTAAACTGACTCAGAATTTTCTTCCCTACATAAATAATCAATAATTGCAAAGGAAAGAAATTGAAAAAAAAAAAAGAATTTTCAAATTAGAAAAGAAATATATACATTGAAGATATTCGCTCCGGCTGGGACTCGAACCCAGGCCACTCGCTTGGAAGACCAGCGGTCTAGCCATTAGGCTATCGGAGTTCTGTCGAGCGGAGTCTTACTGCCTGACTGATACTGCCTAACTGACAGACTGACTCACTGACTGAATGATACTGACTGACTGACTCACTGACTGACCTAGACTGACTGACTAACTGCCTGACTGACTGAGACTGGACTGACTGACTGACTGACTGACTAACTGACTGACTGAGACTGACTGACTGACTGCTTGACTCTCTGACTGGCTATTTCACTGACTGACTGAATGACTAAATGACTGACTGACACTGACTGACTGACTGCTTGACTACCTGACTGACTGCTTGACTGACTAACTGACTGGACAGGACTGACCGACTGACTGACTGACAGACTGACTGAATAAGGATGACTGACAGACTGACTGAATAAGGCTGACTGACTGACTGACTGACAGACTGACTGAATAAGGCTGACCGACTGACTGCCTGACTGACTGACTGACTGAATGACTGACTGACTGACTGACCGAGACTGACTGACTGACTGACTGAGACTGGACTGGACTGACTGACTGACTGACTGACTGAGACTGACTGACTGCTTTAGTGACTAACTGACTGCACAGGACTGACCGACTGACTGACTGACTGACTGCCTGACTGACTGACTGACTGAATGACTGACTGACTGAGACTAAATGACTGACTGCTTGACTGACTGGCTGAAGGACTAACTGACTGACTGAGTGACTGACTGACTGGACTGACTGACTGAGACTGAATGACTGAGTGCTTGACTGATTGACTGTCAGACTGACTGACTGACTTCGCAAAAGGGAAAAATAAAAAAAAAGAATTATAAAATTAGAAAAAAATATTTGCATTTAAGATTTCCTTTCCGGCTGGGATTTGAACCCAGGGCGACACTCATGGAAGCCCAACGCTCTCGCCAATATACTATCGGATCTCTGTTGATCGGTGTCTTAATTATAATAAAAACAAAAAATGCACCTTAGTAATTATTGATCTAAAATCTTTGAAATCTAAAGGTCGAATGATTAAACTGACTCAGAATTTTCTTCCGTACATAAATAATCCATATTTGCAAAAGAAAGAAACTGAAGAAAAAAAAGAATCTTCAAATTAGAAGAGAAATATATACATGGAAGATTTTCTTTCCGGCCGGGACTCGAACCCAGTACCACGCGCTTGGAACCCAACGGTCTAGCCATCAGGCTATCGGAGCTCTGTCGATGGAAGTCTTAAATATAATAAAAACAAAAAATGCACCTTGGTAATTATTGATTCAAACACTTTGAAATTTACAGGTCGAATAATTAAACTGACTCAGAATTTTTCTCCCTACATAAATAATCAATATACGCAAAAGAGAAAAATTAAAAAAAAAAAAGAAGAAGAAATTTCAAATTAGAAACTAAAAGTATACATTGAAGATTTTCGTTCAGGCTGGGACTCGAACCCAGGGCCACTCGCTTGGAAGCCTAACACTCTAGCCATTAGTCTATGGGAGCTCTGTCGGTGGGAGTTTTAAATATAATAAAAACAAAAAATGCACCTTGGTAATTGTTTATTTAAACACTTTGAAATCTTCGTGTCGAAAAATTAAACTGACTCAGAATTTTCTTCCCTACATAAATAATCAATAATTGCAAAGGAAAGAAATTGAAAAAAAAAAGAATTTTCAAATTAGAAAAGAAATATATACATTGAAGATATTCGCTCCGGCTGGGACTCGAACCCATGCCACTCGCTTGGAAGACCAGCGGTCTAGCCATTAGGCTATCGGAGTTCTGTCGAGCGGAGTCTTACTGCCTGACTGATACTGCCTGACTGACAGACTGACTCACTGACTGACTGATACTGACTGACTGACTCACTGACTGACCGAGACTGACTGACTAACTGCCTGACTGACTGAGACTGGACTGACTGACTGACTGACTGACTAACTGACTGACTGAGACTGACTGACTGACTGCTTGACTCTCTGACTGGCTATTTCACTGACTGACTGAATGACTAAATGACTGACTGACACTGACTGACTGACTGCTTGACTACCTGACTGACTGCTTGACTGACTAACTGACTGGACAGGACTGACCGACTGACTGACTGACAGACTGACTGAATAAGGATGACTGACAGACTGACTGAATAAGGCTGACTGACTGACTGACTGACAGACTGACTGAATAAGGCTGACCGACTGACTGACTGCCTGACTGACTGACTGACTGAATGACTGACTGACTGACTGACCGAGACTGACTGACTGACTGACTGAGACTGGACTTGACTGACTGACTGACTGACTGACTGAGACTGACTGACTGCTTTAGTGACTAACTGACTGCACAGGACTGACCGACTGACTGACTGACTGACTGCCTGACTGACTGACTGACTGAATGACTGACTGACTGAGACTAAATGACTGACTGCTTGACTGACTGGCTGAAGGACTAACTGACTGACTGAGTGACTGACTGACTGGACTGACTGACTGAGACTGAATGACTGAGTGCTTGACTGATTGACTGTCAGACTGACTGACTGACTTCGCAAAAGGGAAAAATAAAAAAAAAGAATTATAAAATTAGAAAAAAATATTTGCATTTAAGATTTCCTTTCCGGCTGGGATTTGAACCCAGGGCGACACTCATGGAAGCCCAACGCTCTCGCCAATATACTATCGGATCTCTGTTGATCGGTGTCTTAATTATAATAAAAACAAAAAATGCACCTTAGTAATTATTGATCTAAAATCTTTGAAATCTAAAGGTCGAATGATTAAACTGACTCAGAATTTTCTTCCGTACATAAATAATCCATATTTGCAAAAGAAAGAAATTGAAGAAAAAAAAGAATCTTCAAATTAGAAGAGAAATATATACATGGAAGATTTTCTTTCCGGCCGGGACTCGAACCCAGTACCACGCGCTTGGAACCCAACGGTCTAGCCATCAGGCTATCGGAGCTCTGTCGATGGAAGTCTTAAATATAATAAAAACAAAAAATGCACCTTGGTAATTATTGATTCAAACACTTTGAAATTTACAGGTCGAATAATTAAACTGACTCAGAATTTTTCTCCCTACATAAATAATCAATATACGCAAAAGAGAAAAATTAAAAAAAAAAAAGAAGAAGAAATTTCAAATTAGAAACTAAAAGTATACATTGAAGATTTTCGTTCAGGCTGGGACTCGAACCCAGGGCCACTCGCTTGGAAGCCTGACACTCTAGCCATTAGTCTATGGGAGCTCTGTCGGTGGGAGTTTTAAATATAATAAAAACAAAAAATGCACCTTGGTAATTGTTTATTTAAACACTTTGAAATCTTCGTGTCGAAAAATTAAACTGACTCAGAATTTTCTTCCCTACATAAATAATCAATAATTGCAAAGGAAAGAAATTGAAAAAAAAAAGAATTTTCAAATTAGAAAAGAAATATATACATTGAAGATATTCGCTCCGGCTGGGACTCGAACCCAGGCCACTCGCTTGGAAGACCAGCGGTCTAGCCATTAGGCTATCGGAGTTCTGTCGAGCGGAGTCTTACTGCCTGACTGATACTGCCTGACTGACAGACTGACTCACTGACTGACTGATACTGACTGACTGACTAACTGACTGAATGAGACTGACTGACTGACTGCTTGACTCTCTGACTGGCTATTTCACTGACTGACTGAATGACTAAATGACTGACTGACACTGACTGACTGACTGCTTGACTACCTGACTGACTGCTTGACTGACTAACTGACTGGACAGGACTGACCGACTGACTGACTGACAGACTGACTGAATAAGGATGACTGACAGACTGACTGAATAAGGCTGACTGACTGACTGACTGACAGACTGACTGAATAAGGCTGACCGACTGACTGACTGCCTGACTGACTGACTGACTGAATGACTGACTGACTGACCGAGACTAACTGACTGACTGACTGAGACTGGACTGGACTGACTGACTGACTGACTGACTGAGACTGACTGACTGCTTTAGTGACTAACTGACTGCACATGACTGACCGACTGACTGACTGCCTGACTGCCTGACTGACTGACTGACTGAATGACTGACTGACTGAGACTAAATGACTGACTGCTTGACTGACTGGCTGAAGGACTAACTGACTGACTGAGTGACTGACTGACTGACTGAGACTGAATGACTGAGTGCTTGACTGATTGACTGTCAGTCTGACTGACTGACTTCGCAAAAGGGAAAAATAAAAAAAAAAGAATTATAAAATTAGAAAAAAATATTTGCATTTAAGATTTCCTTTCCGGCCGGGACTCGAACCCAGTACCACGCGCTAGGAACCCAACGGTGTAGACATTAGGCTATCGGAGCTCTGTCGATGGAAGTCTTAAATATAATAAAAACAAAAAATGCACCTTGGTAATTATTGATTTAAACACTTTGAAATTTACAGGTCGAATAATTAAACTGACTCAGAATTTTTCTCCCTACATAAATAATCAATATTCGCAAAAGAGAAAAATTAAAAAAAAAAGAAGAAGAAATTTGAAATTAGAAACTAAAAGTATACATTGAAGATTTTCGTTTAGGCTGGGACTCGAACCCAGGGCCACTCGCTTGAAAGCCTAACACTCTAGCCATTAGTCTATGGGAGCTCTGTCGGTGGGAGTTTTAAATATAATAAAAACAAAAAATGCACCTTGGTAATTGTTTATTTAAACACTTTGAAATCTTCGTGTCGAAAAATTAAACTGACTCAGAATTTTCTTCCCTACATAAATAATCAATAATTGCAAAGGAAAGAAATTGAAAAAAAAAGAATTTTCAAATTAGAAAAGAAATATATACATTGAAGATATTCGCTCCGGCTGAGACTCGAACCCAGGCCACTCGCTTGGAAGACCAGCGGTCTAGCCATTAGGCTATCGGAGTTCTGTCGAGCGGAGTCTTACTGCCTGACTGATACTGCCTGACTGACAGACTGACTCACTGACTGATACTGACTGACTGACTCACTGACTGACCGAGACTGACTGACTAACTGCCTGACTGACTGAGACTGGACTGACTGACTGACTGACTGACTGACTGACTAACTGACTGACTGAGACTGACTGACTGACTGCTTGACTCTCTGACTGGCTATTTCACTGACTGACTGACTGACTAAATGACTGACTGACACTGACTGACTGACTGCTTGACTACCTGACTGACTGCTTGACTGACTAACTGACTGGACAGGACTGACCGACTGACTGACTGACAGACTGACTGAATAAGGCTGACTGACTGACTGACTGACAGACTGACTGAATAAGGCTGACCGACTGACTGACTGACTGACTGACTGAATGACTGACTGACTGACTGACCGAGACTGACTGACTGACTGACCGAGACTGACTGACTGACTGACTGAGACTGGACTGGACTGACTGACTGACTGACTGACTGAGACTGACTGACTGCTTTAGTGACTAACTGACTGCACAGGACTGACCGACTGACTGACTGACTGACGGCCTGACTGACTGACTGACTGAATGACTGACTGACTGAGACTAAATGACTGACTGCTTGACTGACTGGCTGAAGGACTAACTGACTGACTGAGTGACTGACTGACTTTACTGACTGACTGAGACTGAATGACTGAGTGCTTGACTGATTGACTGTCAGACTGACTGACTGACTTCGCAAAAGGGAAAAATAAAAAAAAAGAATTATAAAATTAGAAAAAAATACTTGCATTTAAGATTTCCTTTCCGGCCGGGACTCGAACCCAGTACCACGCGCTAGGAACCCAACGGTGTAGCCATTAGGCTATCGGAGCTCTGTCGATGGAAGTCTTAAATATAATAAAAACAAAAAATGCACCTTGGTAATTATTGATTCAAACACTTTGAAATTTACAGGTCGAATAATTAAACTGACTCAGAATTTTTCTCCCTACATAAATAATCAATATTCGCAAAAGAGAAAAATTAAAAAAAAAAGAAGAAGAAATTTGAAATTAGAAACTAAAAGTATACATTGAAGATTTTCGTTTAGGCTGGGACTCGAACCCAGGGCCACTCGCTTGGAAGCCTAACACTCTAGCCATTAGTCTATGGGAGCTCTGTCGGTGGGAGTTTTAAATATAATAAAAACAAAAAATGCACCTTGGTAATTGTTTATTTAAACACTTTGAAATCTTCGTGTCGAAAAATTAAACTGACTCAGAATTTTCTTCCCTACATAAATAATCAATAATTGCAAAGGAAAGAAATTGAAAAAAAAAAGAATTTTCAAATTAGAAAAGAAATATATACATTGAAGATATTCGCTCCGGCTGGGACTCGAAACCAGGCCACTCGCTTGGAAGACCAGCGGTCTAGCCATTAGGCTATCGGAGTTCTGTCGAGCGGAGTCTTACTGCCTGACTGATACTGCCTGACTGACAGACTGACTCACTGACTGACTGATACTGACTGACTGACTCACTGACTGACCGAGACTGACTGACTAATTGCCTGACTGACTGAGACTGGACTGACTGACTGACTGACTGACTGACTGACTAACTGACTGACTGAGACTGACTGACTGACTGCTTGACTCTCTGACTGGCTATTTCACTGACTGACTGAATGACTAAATGACTGACTGACACTGACTGACTGACTGCTTGACTACCTGACTGACTGCTTGACTGACTAACTGACTGGACAAGACTGACCGACTGACTGACTGACAGACTGACTGACTGACTGACTGACAGACTGACTGAATAAGGCTGACCGACTGACTGACTGCCTGACTGACTGACTGACTGAATGACTGACTGACTGACTGACCGAGACTGACTGACTGACTGACTGAGACTGGACTGGACTGACTGACTGACTGACTGACTGAGACTGACTGACTGCTTTAGTGACTAACTGACTGCACAGGACTGACCGACTGACTGAATGACTGACGGCCTGACTGACTGACTGACTGAATGACTGACTGACTGAGACTAAATGACTGACTGCTTGACTGACTGGCTGAAGGACTAACTGACTGACTGAGTGACTGACTGACTGGACTGACTGACTGAGACTGAATGACTGAGTGCTTGACTGATTGACTGTCAGACTGACTGACTGACTTCGCAAAAGGGAAAAATAAAAAAAAAAAAGAATTATAAAATTAGAAAAAAATATTTGCTTTTAAGATTTCCTTTCCGGCCGGGACTCGAACCCAGTACCACGCGCTAGGAACCCAACGGTGTAGCCATTAGGCTATCGGAGCTCTGTCGATGGAAGTCTTAAATATAATAAAAACAAAAAATGCACCTTGGTAATTATTGATTCAAACACTTTGAAATTTACAGGTCGAATAATTAAACTGACTCAGAATTTTTCTCCCTACATAAATAATCAATATTCGCAAAAGAGAAAAATTAAAAAAAAAAGAAGAAGAAATTTGAAATTAGAAACTAAAAGTATACATTGAAGATTTTCGTTTAGGCTGGGACTCGAACCCAGGGCCACTCGCTTGGAAGCCTAACACTCTAGCCATTAGTCTATGGGAGCTCTGTCGGTGGGAGTTTTAAATATAATAAAAACAAAAAATGCACCTTGGTAATTGTTTATTTAAACACTTTGAAATCTTCGTGTCGAAAAATTAAACTGACTCAGAATTTTCTTCCCTACATAAATAATCAATAATTGCAAAGGAAAGAAATTGAAAAAAAAAAAGAATTTTCAAATTAGAAAAGAAATATATACATTGAAGATATTCGCTCCGGCTGGGACTCGAACCCAGGCCACTCGCTTGGAAGACCAGCGGTCTAGCCATTAGGCTATCGGAGTTCTGTCGAGCGGAGTCTTACTGCCTGACTGATACTGCCTAACTGACAGACTGACTCACTGACTGAATGATACTGACTGACTGACTCACTGACTGACCGAGACTGACTGACTAACTGCCTGACTGACTGAGACTGGACTGACTGACTGACTGACTGACTGACTGACTAACTGACTGACTGAGACTGACTGACTGACTGCTTGACTCTCTGACTGGCTATTTCACTGACTGACTGAATGACTAAATGACTGACTGACACTGACTGACTGACTGCTTGACTACCTGACTGACTGCTTGACTGACTAACTGACAGGACAGGACTGACCGACTGACTGACTGACAGACTGACTGAATAAGGATGACTGACAGACCGACTGAATAAGGCTGACTGACTGACTGACTGACAGACTGACTGAATAAGGCTGACCGACTGACTGACTGCCAGACTGACTGACTGACTGAATGACTGACTGACTGACTGACCGAGACTGACTGACTGACTGACTGAGACTGGACTGGACTGACTGACTGACTGAGACTGACTGACTGCTTTAGTGACTAACTGACTGCACAGGACTGACCGACTGACTGAGTGACTAACTGCCTGACTGACTGACTGACTGACTGACTGAGACTAAATGACTGACTGCTTGACTGACTGGCTGAAGGACTAACTGACTGACTGAGTGACTGACTGACTGGACTGACTGACTGAGACTGAATGACTGAGTGCTTGACTGATTGACTGTCAGACTGACTGACTGACTTCGCAAAAGGGAAAAATAAAAAAAAAGAATTATAAAATTAGAAAAAAATATTTGCATTTAAGATTTCCTTTCCGGCTGGGATTTGAACCCAGGGCGACACTCATGGAAGCCCAACGCTCTCGCCAATATACTATCGGATCTCTGTTGATCGGTGTCTTAATTATAATAAAAACAAAAAATGCACCTTAGTAATTATTGATCTAAAATCTTTGAAATCTAAAGGTCGAATGATTAAACTGACTCAGAATTTTCTTCCGTACATAAATAATCCATATTTGCAAAAGAAAGAAATTGAAAAAAAAAAGAATCTTCAAATTAGAAGAGAAATATATACATGGAAGATTTTCGTTCCGGCCGGGACTCGAACCCAGTACCACGCGCTTGGAACCCAACGGTCTAGCCATTAGGCTATCGGAGCTCTGTCGATGGAAGTCTTAAATATAATAAAAACAAAAAATGCACCTTGGTAATTATTGATTCAAACACTTTGAAATTTACAGGTCGAATAATTAAACTGACTCAGAATTTTTCTCCCTACATAAATAATCAATATTCGCAAAAGAGAAAAATTAAAAAAAAAAGAAGAAGAAATTTCAAATTAGAAACTAAAAGTATACATTGAAGATTTTCGTTCAGGCTGGGACTCGAACCCAGGGCCACTCGCTTGGAAGCCTAACACTCTAGCCATTAGTCTATGGGAGCTCTGTCGGTGGGAGTTTTAAATATAATAAAAACAAAAAATGCACCTTGGTAATTGTTTATTTAAACACTTTGAAATCTTCGTGTCGAAAAATTAAACTGACTCAGAATTTTCTTCCCTACATAAATAATCAATAATTGCAAAGGAAAGAAATTGAAAAAAAAAAAGAATTTTCAAATTAGAAAAGAAATATATACATTGAAGATATTCGCTCCGGCTGGGACTCGAACCCAGGCCACTCGCTTGGAAGACCAGCGGTCTAGCCATTAGGCTATCGGAGTTCTGTCGAGCGGAGTCTTACTGCCTGACTGATACTGCCTGACTGACAGACTGACTCACTGACTGACTGATACTGACTGACTGACTAACTGACTGACTGAGACTGACTGACTTACTGCTTGACTCTCTGACTGGCTATTTCACTGACTGACTGAATGACTAAATGACTGACTGACACTGACTGACTGACTGCTTGACTACTTGACTGACTGCTTGACTGACTGGCTGAAGGACTAACTGACTGACTGAGTGACTGACTGACTGGACTGACTGACTGAGACTGAATGACTGAGTGCTTGACTGATTGACTGTCAGACTGACTGACTGACTTCGCAAAAGGGAAAAATAAAAAAAAAAGAATTATAAAATTGGAAAAAAATATTTGCATTTAAGATTTCCTTTCCGGCTGGGATTTGAACCCAGGGCGACACTCATGGAAGCCCAACGCTCTCGCCAATATACTATCGGATCTCTGTTGATCGGTGTCTTAATTATAATAAAAACAAAAAATGCACCTTAGTAATTATTGATCTAAAATCTTTGAAATCTAAAGGTCGAATGATTAAACTGACTCAGAATTTTCTTCCGTACATAAATAATCCATATTTGCAAAAGAAAGAAATTGAAAAAAAAAAGAATCTTCAAATTAGAAGAGAAATATATACATGGAAGATTTTCGTTCCGGCCGGGACTCGAACCCAGTACCACGCGCTTGGAACCCAACGGTCTAGCCATTAGGCTATCGGAGCTCTGTCGATGGAAGTCTTAAATATAATAAAAACAAAAAATGCACCTTGGTAATTATTGATTCAAACACTTTGAAATTTACAGGTCGAATAATTAAACTGACTCAGAATTTTTCTCCCTACATAAATAATCAATATTCGCAAAAGAGAAAAATTAAAAAAAAAAGAAGAAGAAATTTCAAATTAGAAACTAAAAGTATACATTGAAGATTTTCGTTCAGGCTGGGACTCGAACCCAGGGCCACTCGCTTGGAAGCCTAACACTCTAGCCATTAGTCTATGGGAGCTCTGTCGGTGGGAGTTTTAAATATAATAAAAACAAAAAATGCACCTTGGTAATTGTTTATTTAAACACTTTGAAATCTTCGTGTCGAAAAATTAAACTGACTCAGAATTTTCTTCCCTACATAAATAATCAATAATTGCAAAGGAAAGAAATTGAAAAAAAAAAGAATTTTCAAATTAGAAAAGAAATATATACATTGAAGATATTCGCTCCGGCTGGGACTCGAACCCAGGCCACTCGCTTGGAAGACCAGCGGTCTAGCCATTAGGCTATCGGAGTTCTGTCGAGCGGAGTCTTACTGCCTGACTGATACTGCCTGACTGACAGACTGACTCACTGACTGACTGATACTGACTGACTGACTAACTGACTGACTGAGACTGACTGACTTACTGCTTGACTCTCTGACTGGCTATTTCACTGACTGACTGAATGACTAAATGACTGACTGACACTGACTGACTGACTGCTTGACTACTTGACTGACTGCTTGACTGACTAACTGACTGGACAGGACTGACCGACTGACTGACTGACTGAATAAGGATGACTGACAGACTGACTGACAGAATGACTGAATAAGGCTGACCGACTGACTGACTGCCTGACTGACCGAGACTAACTGACTGACTGACTGAGACTGGACTGGACTGACTGACTGACTGACTGACTGAGACTGACTGACTGCTTTAGTGACTAACTGACTGCACAGGACTGACCGACTGACTGACTGCCTGACTGCCTGACTGACTGACTGACTGAATGACTGACTGACTGAGACTAAATGACTGACTGCTTGACTGACTGGCTGAAGGACTAACTGACTGACTGAGTGACTGACTGACTGACTGAGACTGAATGACTGAGTGCTTGACTGATTGACTGTCAGACTGACTGACTGACTTCGCAAAAGGGAAAAATAAAAAAAAAGAATTATAAAATTAGAAAAAAATATTTGCATTTAAGATTTCCTTTCCGGCCGGGACTCGAACCCAGTACCACGCGCTAGGAACCCAACGGTCTAGCCATTAGGCTATCGGAGCTCTGTCGATGCAAGTCTTAAATATAATAAAAACAAAAAATGCACCTTGGTAATTATTGATTCAAACACTTTGAAATTTACACGTCGAATAATTAAACTGACTCAGAATTTTTCTCCCTACATAAATAATCAATATTCGCAAAAGAGAAAAATTTAAAAAAAAAGAAGAAGAAATTTCAAATTAGAAACTAAAAGTATACATTGAAGATTTTCGTTCAGGCTGGGACTCGAACCCAGGGCCACTCGCTTGGAAGCCTAACACTCTAGCCATTAGTCTATGGGAGCTCTGTCGGTGGGAGTTTGAAATATAATAAAAACAAAAAATGCACCTTGGTAATTGTTTATTTAAACACTTTGAAATCTTTGTGTCGAAAAATTAAACTGACTCAGAATTTTCTTCCCTACATAAATAATCAATAATTGCAAAGGAAAGAAATTGAAAAAAAAAAGAATTTTCAAATTAGAAAAGAAATATATACATTGAAGATATTCGCTCCGGCTGGGACTCGAACCCAGGCCACTCGCTTGGAAGACCAGCGGTCTAGCCATTAGGCTATCGGAGTTCTGTCGAGCGGAGTCTTACTGCCTGACTGATACTGCCTGACTGACAGACTGACTCACTGACTGACTGATACTGACTGACTGACTCACTGACTGACCGAGACTGACTGACTAACTGCCTGACTGACTGAGACTGGACTGACTGACTGACTGACTGACTGACTGACTAACTGACTGACTGAGACTGACTGACTGACTGCTTGACTCTCTGACTGGCTATTTCACTGACTGACTGAATGACTAAATGACTGACTGACACTGACTGACTGACTGCTTGACTACCTGACTGACTGCTTGACTACCTGACTGACTGGACAGGACTGACCGACTGACTGACTGACAGACTGACTGAATAAGGATGACTGACAGACTGACTGAATAAGGCTGACTGACTGACTGACTGACTGACAGACTGACTGAATAAGGCTGACCGACTGACTGACTGCCTGACTGACTGACTGACTGAATGACTGACTGACTGACTGACCGAGACTGACTGACTGACTGACTGAGACTGGACTGGACTGACTGACTGACTGGCTGACTGAGACTGACTGACTGCTTTAGTGACTAACTGACTGCACAGGACTGACCGACTGACTGACTGCCTGACTGACTGACTGACTGACTGACTGAGACTAAATGACTGACTGCTTGACTGACTGGCTGAAGGACTAACTGACTGACTGAGTGACTGACTGACTGACTGAGACTGAATGACTGAGTGCTTGACTGATTGACTGTCAGACTGACTGACTGACTTCGCAAAAGGGAAAAATAAAAAAAAAAAGAATTAGAAAATTAGAGAAAAATATTTGCATTTCAGATTTTCTTTCCGGCCGGGACTCGAACCCAGTACCACGCGCTAGGAACCCAACGGTCTAGCCATTAGGCTATCGGAGCTCTGTCGATGGAAGTCTTAAATATAATAAAAACAAAAAATGCACCTTGGTAATTATTGATTCAAACACTTTGAAATTTACAGGTCGAATAATTAAACTAACTCAGAATTTTTCTCCCTACATAAATAATCAATATTCGCAAAAGAGAAAAATTAAAAAAAAAGAAGAAGAAATTTCAAATTAGAAACTAAAAGTATACATTGAAGATTTTCGTTCAGGCTGGGACTCGAACCCAGGGCCACTCGCTTGGAAGCCTAACACTCTAGCCATTAGTCTATGGGAGCTCTGTCGGTGGGAGTTTTAAATATAATAAAAACAAAAAATGCACCTTGGTAATTGTTTATTTAAACACTTTGAAATCTTCGTGTCGAAAAATTAAACTGACTCAGAATTTTCTTCCCTACATAAATAATCAATAATTGCAAAGGAAAGAAATTGAAAAAAAAAAAGAATTTTCAAATTAGAAAAGAAATATATACATTGAAGATATTCGCTCCGGCTGGGACTCGAACCAAGGCCACTCGCTTGGAAGACCAGCGGTCTAGCCATTAGGCTATCGGAGTTCTGTCGAGCGGAGTCTTACTGCCTGACTGATACTGCCTGACTGACAGACTGACTCACTGACTGACTGATACTGACTGACTGACTCACTGACTGACCGAGACTGACTGACTAACTGCCTGACTCACTGAGACTGGACTGACTGACTGACTGACTGACTGACTGACTAACTGACTGACTGAGACTGACTGACTGACTGCTTGACTCTCTAACTGGCTATTTCACTGACTGACTGAATGACTAAATGACTGACTGACACTGACTGACTGACTGCTTGACTACCTGACTGACTGCTTGACTGACTAACTGACTGGACAGGACTGACCGACTGACTGACTGACAGACTGACTGAATAAGGATGACTGACAGACTGACTGAATAAGGATGACTGACAGACTGACTGAATAAGGATGACTGACAGACTGACTGAATAAGGCTGACTGACTGACTGACTGACAGACTGACTGAATAAGGCTGACCGACTGACTGACTGCCTGACTGACTGACTGACTGAATGACTGACTGACTGACTGAGACTGGACAGGACTGACTGACTGACTAACTGACTGAGACTGACTGACTGCTTTAGTGACTAACTGACTGCACAGGACTGACCGACTGACTGACTGACTGACTGCCTGACTGACTGACTGACTCACTGACTGATACTGACTGACTGACTCACTGACTGACCGAGACTGACTGACTAACTGCCTGACTGACTGAGACTGGACTGACTGACTGACTGACTGACTGACTGACTAACTGACTGACTGAGACTGACTGACTGACTGCTTGACTCTCTGACTGGCTATTTCACTGACTGACTAAATGACTAAATGACTGACTGACACTGACTGACTGACTGCTTGAATACCTGACTGACTGCTTGACTGACTAACTGACTGGACAGGACTGACCGACTGACTGACTGACAGACTGACTGAATAAGGATGACTGACAGACTGACTGAATAAGGCTGACTGACTGACTGACTGACAGACTGACTGAATAAGGCTGACCGACTGACTGACTGCCTGACTGACTGACTGACTGAATGACTGACTGACTGACTGACCGAGACTGACTGACTGACTGACTGAGACTGGACTGGACTGACTGACTGACTGACTGACTGAGACTGACTGACTGCTTTAGTGACTAACTGACTGCACAGGACTGACCGACTGACTGACTGACTGACGGCCTGACTGACTGACTGACTGAATGACTGACTGACTGAGACTAAATGACTGACTGCTTGACTGACTGGCTGAAGGACTAACTGACTGACTGAGTGACTGACTGACTGGACTGACTGACTGAGACTGAATGACTGAGTGCTTGACTGATTGACTGTCAGACTGACTGACTGACTTCGCAAAAGGGAAAAATAAAAAAAAAGAATTATAAAATTAGAAAAAAATATTTGCATTTAAGATTTCCTTTCCGGCCGGGACTCGAACCCAGTACCACGCGCTAGGAACCCAACGGTGTAGCCATTAGGCTATCGGAGCTCTGTCGATGGAAGTCTTAAATATAATAAAAACAAAAAATGCACCTTGGTAATTATTGATTCAAACACTTTGAAATTTACAGGTCGAATAATTAAACTGACTCAGAATTTTTCTCCCTACATAAATAATCAATATTCGCAAAAGAGAAAAATTAAAAAAAAAAAAGAAGAAGAAATTTGAAATTAGAAACTAAAAGTATACATTGAAGATTTTCGTTTAGGCTGGGACTCGAACCCAGGGCCACTCGCTTGGAAGCCTAACACTCTAGCCATTAGTCTATGGGAGCTCTGTCGGTGGGAGTTTGAAATATAATAAAAACAAAAAATGCACCTTGGTAATTGTTTATTTAAACACTTTGAAATCTTTGTGTCGAAAAATTAAACTGACTCAGAATTTTCTTCCCTACATAAATAATCAATAATTGCAAAGGAAAGAAATTGAAAAAAAAAAGAATTTTCAAATTAGAAAAGAAATATATACATTGAAGATATTCGCTCCGGCTGGGACTCGAACCCAGGCCACTCGCTTGGAAGACCAGCGGTCTAGCCATTAGGCTATCGGAGTTCTGTCGAGCGGAGTCTTACTGCCTGACTGATACTGCCTGACTGACAGACTGACTCACTGACTGACTGATACTGACTGACTGACTCACTGACTGACCGAGACTGACTGACTAACTGCCTGACTGACTGAGACTGGACTGACTGACTGACTGACTGACTGACTGACTAACTGACTGACTGAGACTGACTGACTGACTGCTTGACTCTCTGACTGGCTATTTCACTGACTGACTGAATGACTAAATGACTGACTGACACTGACTGACTGACTGCTTGACTACCTGACTGACTGCTTGACTACCTGACTGACTGGACAGGACTGACCGACTGACTGACTGACAGACTGACTGAATAAGGATGACTGACAGACTGACTGAATAAGGCTGACTGACTGACTGACTGACTGACAGACTGACTGAATAAGGCTGACCGACTGACTGACTGCCTGACTGACTGACTGACTGAATGACTGACTGACTGACTGACCGAGACTGACTGACTGACTGACTGAGACTGGACTGGACTGACTGACTGACTGGCTGACTGAGACTGACTGACTGCTTTAGTGACTAACTGACTGCACAGGACTGACCGACTGACTGACTGCCTGACTGACAGACTGACTCACTGACTGACTGATACTGACTGACTGACTCACTGACTGACCCAGACTGACTGACTAACTGCCTGACTGACTGAGACTGGACTGACTGACTGACTGACTGACTGACTGACTAACTGACTGACTGAGACTGACTGACTGACTGCTTGACTCTCTGACTGGCTATTTCACTGACTGACTGAATGACTAAATGACTGACTGACACTGACTGCTTGACTACCTGACTGACTGCTTGACTGACTAACTGACTGGACAGGACTGACCGACTGACTGACTGACAGACTGACTGAATAAGGATGACTGACAGACCGACTGAATAAGGCTGACTGACTGACTGACTGACAGACTGACTGAATAAGGCTGACCGACTGACTGAATGACTGACTGACTGACTGACCGAGACTGACTGACTGACTGACTGACTGAGACTGGACTGGACTGACTGACTGACTGACTGACTGAGACTGACTGACTGCTTTAGTGACTAACTGACTGCACAGGACTGACCGACTGACTGACTGACTGACTGCCTGACTGACTGACTGACTGAATGACTGACTGACTGAGACTAAATGACTGACTGCTTGACTGACTGGCTGAAGGACTAACTGACTGACTGAGTGACTGACTGACTGGACTGACTGACTGAGACTGAATGACTGAGTGCTTGACTGATTGACTGTCAGACTGACTGACTGACTTCGCAAAAGGGAAAAATAAAAAAAAAAGAATTATAAAATTAGAAAAAAATATTTGCGTTTAAGATTTCCTTTCCGGCCGGGACTCGAACCCAGTACCACGCGCTAGGAACCCAACGGTCTAGCCATTAGGCTATCGGAGCTCTGTCGATGGAAGTCTTAAATATAATAAAAACGAAAAATGCACCTTGGTAATTATTGATTCAAACACTTTGAAATTTACAGGTCGAATAATGAAACTGACTCAGAATTTTTCTCCCTACATGAATAATCAATATTCGCAAAAGAGAAAAATTTAAAAAAAAAGAAGAAGAAATTTCAAATTAGAAACTAAAAGTATACATTGAAGATTTTCGTTCAGGCTGGGACTCGAACCCAGGGCCACTCGCTTGGAAGCCTAACACTCTAGCCATTAGTCTATGGGAGCTCTGTCGGTGGGAGTTTTAAATATAATAAAAACAAAAAATGCACCTTGGTAATTGTTTATTTAAACACTTTGAAATCTTCGTGTCGAAAAATTAAACTGACTCAGAATTTTCTTCCCTACATAAATAATCAATAATTGCAAAGGAAAGAAATTGAAAAAAAAAAGAATTTTCAAATTAGAAAAGAAATATATACGTTGAAGATATTCGCTCCGGCTGGGACTCGAACCCAGGCCACTCGCTTGGAAGACCAGCGGTCTAGCCATTAGGCTATCGGAGTTCTGTCGAGCGGAGTCTTACTGCCTGACTGATACTGCCTGACTGACTGAGTGACTCACTGACTGACTGATACTGACTGACTGACTCACTGACTGACCGAGACTGACTGACTAACTGCCTGACTGACTGAGACTGGACTGACTGACTGACTGACTGACTGACTGACTAACTGACTGACTGAGACTGACTGACTGACTGCTTGACTCTCTGACTGGCTATTTCACTGACTGACTGAATGACTAAATGACTGACTGACACTGACTGACTGACTGCTTGACTACCTGACTGACTGCTTGACTGACTAACTGACTGGACAGGACTGACCGACTGACTGACTGACAGACTGACTGAATAAGGATGACTGACAGACCGACTGAATAAGGCTGACTGACTGACTGACTGACAGACTGACTGAATAAGGCTGACCGACTGACTGACTGCCTGACTGACTGACTGACTGAATGACTGACTGACTGACTGACCGAGACTGACTGACTGACTGACTGAGACTGGACTGGACTGACTGACTGACTGACTGACTGACTGACTGACTGCTTTAGTGACTAACTGACTGCACAGGACTGACCGACTGACTGACTGACTGACTGCCTGACTGACTGACTGAATGACTGACTGACTGAGACTGCTTGACTGACTGGCTGAAGGACTAACTGACTGACTGAAGGACTAACTGACTGACTGAGTGACTGACTGACTGGACTGACTGACTGAGACTGAATGACTGAGTGCTTGACTGATTGACTGTCAGACTGACTGACTGACTTCGCAAAAGGGAAAAATAAAAAAAAAAGAATTATAAAATTAGAAAAAAATATTTGCATTTAAGATTTCCTTTCCGGCCGGGACTCGAACCCAGTACCACGCGCTAGGAACCCAACGGTCTAGCCATTAGGCTATCGGAGCTCTGTCGATGGAAGTCTTAAATATAATAAAAACAAAAAATGCACCTTGGTAATTATTGATTCAAACACTTTGAAATTTACAGGTCGAATAATTAAACTGACTCAGAATTTTTCTCCCTACATAAATAATCAATATTCGCAAAAGAGAAAAATTGAAAAAAAAAGAAGAAGAAATTTCAAATTAGAAACTAAAAGTATACATTGAAGATTTTCGTTCAGGCTGGGACTCGAACCCAGGGCCACTCGCTTGGAAGCCTAACACTCTAGCCATTAGTCTATGGGAGCTCTGTCGGTGGGAGTTTTAAATATAATAAAAACAATAAATGCACCTTGGTAATTGTTTATTTAAACACTTTGAAATCTTCGTGTCGAAAAATTAAACTGACTCAGAATTTTCTTCCCTACATAAATAATCAATAATTGCAAAGGAAAGAAATTGAAAAAAAAAAGAATTTTCAAATTAGAAAAGAAATATATACATTGAAGATATTCGCTCCGGCTGGGACTCGAACCGAGGCCACTCGCTTGGAAGACCAGCGGTCTAGCCATTAGGCTATCGGAGTTCTGTCGAGCGGAGTCTTACTGCCTGACTGATACTGCCTGACTGACAGACTGACTCACTGACTGACTGATACTGACTGACTGACTCACTGACTGACCGAGACTGACTGACTAACTGCCTGACTGACTGAGACTGGACTGACTGACTGACTGACTGACTAACTGACTGACTGAGACTGACTGACTGACTGCTTGACTCTCTGACTGGCTATTTCACTGACTGACTGAATGACTAAATGACTGACTGACACTGACTGACTGACTGCTTGACTACCTGACTGACTGCTTGACTGACTAACTGACTGGACAGGACTGACCGACTGACTGCCTGACTGACTGACTGACTGAATGACTGACTGACTGACTGACCGAGACTGACTGACTGACTGACTGAGACTGGACTGGACTGACTGACTGACTGACTGAGACTGACTGACTGCTTTAGTGACTAACTGACTGCACAGGACTGACCGACTGACTGACTGACTGACTGCCTGACTGACTGACTGACTGCCTGACTGACTGACTGAGACTAAATGACTGACTGCTTGACTGACTGGCTGAAGGACTAACTGACTGACTGAGTGACTGACTGACTGGACTGACTGACTGAGACTGAATGACTGAGTGCTTGACTGATTGACTGTCAGACTGACTGACTGACTTCGCAAAAGGGAAAAATAAAAAAAAAAGAATTATAAAATTAGAAAAAAATATTTGCATTTCAGATTTTCTTTCCGGCCGGGACTCGAACCCAGTACCACGCGCTAGGAACCCAACGGTCTAGCCATTAGGCTATCGGAGCTCTGTCGATGGAAGTCTTAAATATAATAAAAACAAAAAATGCACCTTGGTAATTATTGATTCAAACACTTTGAAATTTACAGGTCGAATAATTAAACTGACTCAGAATTTTTCTCCCTACATAAATAATCAATATTCGCAAAAGAGAAAAATTAAAAAAAATAGAAGAAGAAATTTCAAATTAGAAACTAAAAGTATACATTGAAGATTTTCGTTCAGGCTGGGACTCGAACCCAGGGCCACTCGCTTGGAAGCCTAACACTCTAGCCATTAGTCTATGGGAGCTCTGTCGGTGGGAGTTTTAAATATAATAAAAACAAAAAATGCACCTTGGTAATTGTTTATTTAAACACTTTGAAATCTTCGTGTCGAAAAATTAAACTGACTCAGAATTTTCTTCCCTACATAAATAATCAATAATTGCAAAGGAAAGAAATTGAAAAAAAAAAGAATTTTCAAATTAGAAAAGAAATATATACATTGAAGATATTCGCTCCGGCTGGGACTCGAACCCAGGCCACTCGCTTGGAAGACCAGCGGTCTAGCCATTAGGCAATCGGAGTTCTGTCGAGCGGAGTCTTACTGCCTGACTGATACTGCCTGACTGACAGACTGACTCACTGACTGACTGATACTGACTGACTGACTCACTGACTGACCGAGACTGACTGACTAACTGCCTGACTGACTGAGACTGGACTGACTGACTGACTGACTGACTGACTGACTAACTGACTGACTGAGACTGACTGACTGACTGCTTGACTCTCTGACTGACTAACTGACTGACTGAGACTGACTGACTGACTGCTTGACTCTCTGACTGACTGCTTGACTACCTGACTGACTGCTTGACTGACTAACTGACTGGACAGGACTGACCGACTGACTGACTGACAGACTGACTGAATAAGGATGACTGACAGACTGACTGAATAAGGCTGACTGACTGACTGACAGACTGACTGAATAAGGCTGACCGACTGACTGACTGCCTGACTGACTGACTGACTGAATGACTGACTGACTGACTGACCGAGACTGACTGACTGACTGACTGACTGAGACTGGACTGGACTGACTGACGGACTGACAGACTGAGACTGACTGACTGCTTTAGTGACTAACTGACTGCACAGGACTGACCGACTGACTGACTGACTGCCTGACTGACTGACTGACTGAATGACTGACTGACTGAGACTAAATGACTGACTGCTTGACTGACTGGCTGAAGGACTAACTGACTGACTGAGTGACTGACTGACTGGACTGACTGACTGAGACTGAATGACTGAGTGCTTGACTGATTGACTGTCAGACTGACTGACTGACTTCGCAAAAGGGAAAAATAAAAAAAAAGAATTATAAAATTAGAAAAAAATATTTGCATTTAAGATTTCCTTTCCGGCCGGGACTCGAACCCAGTACCACGCGCTAGGAACCCAACGGTCTAGCCATTAGGCTATCGGAGCTCTGTCGATGGAAGTCTTAAATATAATAAAAACGAAAAATGCACCTTGGTAATTATTGATTCAAACACTTTGAAATTTACAGGTCGAATAATGAAACTGACTCAGAATTTTTCTCCCTACATAAATAATCAATATTCGCAAAAGAGAAAAATTAAAAAAAAAAGAAGAAGAAATTTCAAAGTAGAAACTAAAAGTATACATTGAAGATTTTCGTTCAGGCTGGGACTCGAACCCAGGGCCACTCGCTTGGAAGCCTAACACTCTAGCCATTAGTCTATGGGAGCTCTGTCGGTGGGAGTGTTAAATATAATAAAAACAAAAAATGCACCTTGGTAATTGTTTATTTAAACACTTTGAAATCTTCGTGTCGAAAAATTAAACTGACTCAGAATTTTCTTCCCTACATAAATAATCAATAATTGCAAAGGAAAGAAATTGAAAAAAAAAAGAATTTTCAAATTAGAAAAGAAATATATACGTTGAAGATATTCGCTCCGGCTGGGACTCGAACCCAGGCCACTCGCTTGGAAGACCAGCGGTCTAGCCATTAGGCTATCGGAGTTCTGTCGAGCGGAGTCTTACTGCCTGATTGATACTGCCTGACTGACTGAGTGACTCACTGACTGACTGATACTGACTGACTGACTCACTGACTGACCGAGACTGACTGACTAACTGCCTGACTGACTGAGACTGGACTGACTGACTGACTGACTGACTGACTAACTGACTGACTGAGACTGACTGACTGACTGCTTGACTCTCTGACTGGCTATTTCACTGACTGACTGAATGACTAAATGACTGACTGACACTGACTGACTGACTGCTTGACTACCTGACTGACTGCTTGACTGACTAACTGACTGGACAGGACTGACCGACTGACTGACTGACAGACTGACTGAATAAGGATGACTGACAGACCGACTGAATAAGGCTGACTGACTGACTGACTGACAGACTGACTGAATAAGGCTGACCGACTGACTGACTGCCTGACTGACTGACTGACTGAATGACTGACTGACTGACTGACCGAGACTGACTGACTGACTGACTGAGACTGGACTGGACTGACTGACTGACTGACTGACTGACTGACTGACTGCTTTAGTGACTAACTGACTGCACAGGACTGACCGACTGACTGACTGACTGACTGCCTGACTGACTGACTGAATGACTGACTGACTGAGACTAAATGACTGACTGCTTGACTGACTGGCTGAAGGACTAACTGACTGACTGAGTGACTGACTGACTGGACTGACTGACTGAGACTGAATGACTGAGTGCTTGACTGATTGACTGTCAGACTGACTGACTGACTTCGCAAAAGGGAAAAATAAAAAAAAAAGAATTATAAAATTAGAAAAAAATATTTGCATTTAAGATTTCCTTTCCGGCCGGGACTCGAACCCAGTACCACGCGCTAGGAACCCAACGGTCTAGCCATTAGGCTATCGGAGCTCTGTCGATGGAAGTCTTAAATATAATAAAAACAAAAAATGCACCTTGGTAATTATTGATTCAAACACTTTGAAATTTACAGGTCGAATAATTAAACTGACTCAGAATTTTTCTCCCTACATAAATAATCAATATTCGCAAAAGAGAAAAATTGAAAAAAAAGAAGAAGAAATTTCAAATTAGAAACTAAAAGTATACATTGAAGATTTTCGTTCAGGCTGGGACTCGAACCCAGGGCCACTCGCTTGGAAGCCTAACACTCTAGCCATTAGTCTATGGGAGCTCTGTCGGTGGGAATTTTAAATATAATAAAAACAATAAATGCACCTTTTTAATTGTTTAGTTAAACACTTTGAAATCTTCGTGTCGAAAAATTAAACTGACTCAGAATTTTCTTCCCTACATAAATAATCAATAATTGCAAAGGAAAGAAATTGAAAAAAAAAAGAATTTTCAAATTAGAAAAGAAATATATACATTGAAGATATTCGCTCCGGCTGGGACTCGAACCGAGGCCACTCGCTTGGAAGACCAGCGGTCTAGCCATTAGGCTATCGGAGTTCTGTCGAGCGGAGTCTTACTGCCTGACTGATACTGCCTGACTGACAGACTGACTCACTGACTGACTGATACTGACTGACTGACTCACTGACTGACCGAGACTGACTGACTAACTGCCTGACTGACTGAGACTGGACTGACTGACTGACTGACTGACTGACTGACTAACTGACTGACTGAGACTGACTGACTGACTGCTTGACTCTCTGACTGGCTATTTCACTGACTGACTGAATGACTAAATGACTGACTGACACTGACTGACTGACTGCTTGACTACCTGACTGACTGCTTGACTGACTAACTGACTGGACAGGACTGACCGACTGACTGACTGACAGACTGACTGAATAAGGATGACTGACAGACTGACTGACCGAGACTGACTGACTGACTGACTGAGACTGGACTGGACTGACTGACTGACTGACTGACTGAGACTGACTGACTGCTTTAGTGACTAACTGACTGCACAGGACTGACCGACTGACTGACTGACTGACTGCCTGACTGACTGACTGACTGAATGACTGACTGACTGAGACTAAATGACTGACTGCTTGACTGACTGGCTGAAGGACTAACTGACTGACTGAGTGACTGACTGACTGGACTGACTGACTGAGACTGAATGACTGAGTGCTTGACTGATTGACTGTCAGACTGACTGACTGACTTCGCAAAAGGGAAAAATAAAAAAAAAGAATTATAAAATTAAAAAAAAATATTTGCATTTAAGATTTCCTTTCCGGCCGGGACTCGAACCCAGTACCACGCGCTAGGAACCCAACGGTCTAGCCATTAGGCTATCGGAGCTCTGTCGATGGAAGTCTTAAATATAATAAAAACAAAAAATGCACCTTGGTAATTATTGATTCAAACACTTTGAAATTTACAGGTCGAATAATTAAACTGACTCAGAATTTTTCTCCCTACATAAATAATCAATATTCGCAAAAGAGAAAAATTGAAAAAAAAGAAGAAGAAATTTCAAATTAGAAACTAAAAGTATACATTGAAGATTTTCGTTCAGGCTGGGACTCGAACCCAGGGCCACTCGCTTGGAAGCCTAACACTCTAGCCATTAGTCTATGGGAGCTCTGTCGGTGGGAGTTTTAAATATAATAAAAACAAAAAATGCACCTTGGTAATTGTTTATTTAAACACTTTGAAATCTTCGTGTCGAAAAATTAAACTGACTCAGAATTTTCTTCCCTACATAAATAATCAATAATTGCAAAGGAAAGAAATTGAAAAAAAAAAGAATTTTCAAATTAGAAATGAAATATATACATTGAAGATATTCGCTCCGGCTGGGACTCGAACCGAGGCCACTCGCTTGGAAGACCAGCGGTCTAGCCATTAGGCTATCGGAGTTCTGTCGAGCGGAGTCTTACTGCCTGACTGATACTGCCTGACTGACAGACTGACTCACTGACTGACTGATACTGACTGACTGACTCACTGACTGACCGAGACTGACTGACTAACTGCCTGACTGACTGAGACTGGACTGACTGACTGACTGACTGACTGACTGACTAACTGACTGACTGAGACTGACTGACTGACTGCTTGACTCTCTGACTGGCTATTTCACTGACTGACTGTATGACTAAATGACTGACTGACACTGACTGACTGACTGCTTGACTACCTGACTGACTGCTTGACTGACTAACTGACTGGACAGGACTGACCGACTGACTGACTGACAGACTGACTGAATAAGGATGACTGACAGACTGACTGAATAAGGCTGACTGACTGACTGACTGACAGACTGACTGAATAAGGCTGACCGACTGACTGGCTGCCTGACTGACTGACTGACTCAATGACTGACTGACTGACTGACCGAGACTGACTGACTGACTGACTGAGACTGGACTGGACTGACTGACTGACTGACTGACTGAGACTGACTGACTGCTTTAGTGACTAACTGACTGCACAGGACTGACCGACTGACTGACTGACTGACTGCCTGACTGACTGACTGACTGAATGACTGACTGACTGAGACTAAATGACTGACTGCTTGACTGACTCGCTGAAGGACTAACTGACTGACTGAGTGACTGACTGACTGGACTGACTGACTGAGACTGAATGACTGAGTGCTTGACTGATTGACTGTCAGACTGACTGACTGACTTCGCAAAAGGGAAAAATAAAAAAAAAAGAATTATAAAATTAGAAAAAAATATTTGCATTTAAGATTTCCTTTCCGGCCGGGACTCGAAACCAGTACCACGCGCTAGGAACCCAACGGTCTAGCCATTAGGCTATCGGAGCTCTGTCGATGGAAGTCTTAAATATAATAAAAACAAAAAATGCACCTTGGTAATTATTGATTCAAACACTTTGAAATTTACAGGTCGAATAATTAAACTGACTCAGAATTTTTCTCCCTACATAAATAATCAATATTCGCAAAAGAGAAAAATTGAAAAAAAAGAAGAAGAAATTTCAAATTAGAAACTAAAAGTATACATTGAAGATTTTCGTTCAGGCTGGGACTCGAACCCAGGGCCACTCGCTTGGAAGCCTAACACTCTAGCCATTAGTCTATGGGAGCTCTGTCGGTGGGAGTTTTAAATATAATAAAAACAAAAAATGCACCTTGGTAATTGTTTATTTAAACACTTTGAAATCTTCGTGTCGAAAAATTAAACTGACTCAGAATTTTCTCCCCTACATTAATAATCAATAATTGCAAAGGAAAGAAATTGAAAAAAAAAAAGAATTTTCAAATTAGAAAAGAAATATATACATTGAAGATATTCGCTCCGGCTGGGACTCGAACCGAGGCCACTCGCTTGGAAGACCAGCGGTCTAGCCATTAGGCTATCGGAGTTCTGTCGAGCGGAGTCTTACTGCCTGTCTGATACTGCCTGACTGACAGACTGACTCACTGACTGACTGATACTGACTGACTGACTCACTGACTGACCGAGACTGACTGACTAACTGCCTGACTGACTGAGACTGGACTGACTGACTGACTGACTGACTGACTGACTAACTGACTGACTGAGACTGACTGACTGACTGCTTGACTCTCTGACTGGCTATTTCACTGACTGACTGTATGACTAAATGACTGACTGACACTGACTGACTTACTGCTTGACTACCTGACTGACTGCTTGACTGACTAACTGACTGGACAGGACTGACCGACTGACTGACTGACAGACTGACTGAATAAGGATGACTGACAGACTGACTGACTGACTGACTGACAGACTGACTGTATAAGGCTGACCGACTGACTGACTGCCTGACTGACTGACTGACTGAATGACTGACTGACCGAGACTGACTGACTGACTGACTGAGACTGGACTGGACTGACTGACTGACTGCGACTGACTGACTGCTTTAGTGACTAACTGACTGCACAGGACTGACCGACTGACTGAATGACTGACTGCCTGACTGACTGACTGACTGAATGACTGACTGACCGAGACTGACTGACTGACTGACTGAGACTGGACTGGACTGACTGACTGACTGACTGACTGCGACTGACTGACTGCTTTAGTGACTAACTGACTGCACAGGACTGACCGACTGACTGAATGACTGACTGCCTGACTGACTGACTGACTGAATGACTGACTGACTGAGACTAAATGACTGACTGCTTGACTGACTGGCTGAAGGACTAACTGACTGACTGAGTGACTGACTGACTGGACTGACTGACTGAGACTGAATGACTGAGTGCTTGACTGATTGACTGTCAGACTGACTGACTGACTTCGCAAAAGGGAAAAATAAAAAAAAAATGAATTAGAAAATTAGAAAAAAAATATTTGCATTTAAGATTTCCTTTCCGGCTGGGATTTGAACCCAGGGCGACACTCATGGAAGCCCAACGCTCTCGCCAATATACTATCGGATCTCTGTTGATCGGTGTCTTAATTATAATAAAAACAAAAAATGCACCTTAGTAATTATTGATCTAAAATCTTTGAAATCTAAAGGTTGAATGATTAAACTGACTCAGAATTTTCTTCCGTACATAAATAATCCATATTTGCAAAAGAAAGAAATTGAAAAAAAAAGAATCTTCAAATTAGAAGAGAAATATATACATGGAAGATTTTCGTTCCGGCCGGGACTCGAACCCAGTACCACGCGCTTGGAACCCAACGGTCTAGCCATTAGGCTATCGGAGCTCTGTCGATGGAAGTCTTAAATATAATAAAAACAAAAAATGCACCTTGGTAATTATTGATTCAAACACTTTGAAATTTACAGGTCGAATAATTAAACTGACTCAGAATTTTTCTCCCTACATAAATAATCAATATTCGCAAAAGAGAAAAATTAAAAAAAAAGAAGAAGAAATTTCAAATTAGAAACTAAAAGTATACATTGAAGATTTTCGTTCAGGCTGGGACTCGAACCCAGGGCCACTCGCTTGGAAGCCTAACACTCTAGCCATTAGTCTATGGGAGCTCTGTCGGTGGGAGTTTTAAATATAATAAAAACAAAAAATGCACCTTGGTAATTGTTTATTTAAACACTTTGAAATCTTCGTGTCGAAAAATTAAACTGACTCAGAATTTTCTTCCCTACATAAATAATCAATAATTGCAAAGGAAAGAAATTGAAAAAAAAAAGAATTTTCAAATTAGAAAAGAAATACATACATTGAAGATATTCGCTCCGGCTGGGACTCGAACCGAGGCCAATCGCTTGGAAGACCAGCGGTCTAGCCATTAGGCTATCGGAGTTCTGTCGAGCGGAGTCTTACTGCCTGACTGATACTGCCTGACTGACAGACTGACTCACTGACTGACTGATACTGACTGACTGACTCACTGACTGACCGAGACTGACTGACTAACTGCCTGACTGACTGAGACTGGACTGACTGACTGACTGACTGACTGACTAACTGACTGACTGAGACTGACTGCCTGACTGCTTGACTCTCTGACTGGCTATTTCACTGACTGACTGAATGACTAAATGACTGACTGACACTGACTGACTGACTGCTTGACTACCTGACTGACTGCTTGACTGACTAACTGACTGGACAGGACTGACCGACTGACTGACTGACAGACTGACTGAGTAAGGATGACTGACAGACTGACTGAATAAGACTGACTGACTGACTGACTGACAGACTGACTGAATAAGGCTGACCGACTGACTGACTGCCTGACTGACTGACTGACTGAATGACTGACTGACTGACTGACCGAGACTGACTGACTGACTGACTGAGACTGGACTGGACTGACTGACTGACTGACTGACTGAGACTGACTGACTGCTTTAGTGACTAACTGACTGCACAGGACTGACCGACTGACTGACTGACTGACTGCCTGACTGACTGACTGACTGAATGACTGACTGACTGAGACTAAATGACTGACTGCTTGACTGACTGGCTGAAGGACTAACTGACTGACTGAGTGACTGACTGACTGGACTGACTGACTGAGACTGAATGACTGAGTGCTTGACTGATTGACTGTCAGACTGACTGACTGACTTCGCAAAAGGGAAAAATAAAAAAAAAAAGAATTATAAAATTAGAAAAAAATATTTGCATTTAAGATTTCCTTTCCGGCTGGGATTTGAACCCAGGGCGACACTCATGGAAGCCCAACGCTCTCGCCAATATACTATCGGATCTCTGTTGATCGGTGTCTTAATTATAATAAAAACAAAAAATGCACCTTAGTAATTATTGATCTAAAATCTTTGAAATCTAAAGGTTGAATGATTAAACTGACTCAGAATTTTCTTCCGTACATAAATAATCCATATTTGCAAAAGAAAGAAATTGAAAAAAAAAAAGAATCTTCAAATTAGAAGAGAAATATATACATGGAAGATTTTCGTTCCGGCCGGGACTCGAACCCAGTACCACGCGCTTGGAACCCAACGGTCTAGCCATTAGGCTATCGGAGCTCTGTCGATGGAAGTCTTAAATATAATAAAAACAAAAAATGCACCTTGGTAATTATTGATTCAAACACTTTGAAATTTACAGGTCGAATAATTAAACTGACTCAGAATTTTTCTCCCTACATAAATAATCAATATTCGCAAAAGAGAAAAATTAAAAAAAAAGAAGAAGAAATTTCAAATTAGAAACTAAAAGTATACATTGAAGAATTTCGTTCAGGCTGGGACTCGAACCCAGGGCCACTCGCTTGGAAGCCTAACACTCTAGCCATTAGTCCATGGGAGCTCTGTCGGTGGGAGTTTTAAATATAATAAAAACAAAAAATGCACCTTGGTAATTGTTTATTTAAACACTTTGAAATCTTCGTGTCGAAAAATTAAACTGACTCAGAATTTTCTTCCCTACATAAATAATCAATAATTGCAAAAGAAAGAAATTGAAAAAAAAAAGAATTTTCAAATTAGAAAAGAAATATATACGTTGAAGATATTCGCTCCGGCTGGGACTCGAACCCAGGCTACTCGCTTGGAAGACCAGCGGTCTAGCCATTAGGCTATCGGAGTTCTGTCGAGCGGAGTCTTACTGCCTGACTGATACTGCCTGACTGACTGAGTGACTCACTGACTGACTGATACTGACTGACTGACTCACTGACTGACCGAGACTGACTGACTAACTGCCTGACTGACTGAGACTGGACTGACTGACTGACTGACTGACTGACTGACTAACTGACTGACTGAGACTGACTGACTGACTGCTTGACTCTCTGACTGGCTATTTCACTGACTGACTGAATGACTAAATGACTGACTGACACTGACTGACTGACTGCTTGACTACCTGACTGACTGCTTGACTGACTAACTGACTGGACAGGACTGACCGACTGACTGACTGACAGACTGACTTAATAAGGATGACTGACAGACCGACTGAATAAGGCTGACTGACTGACTGACTGACAGACTGACTGAATAAGGCTGACCGACTGACTGACTGCCTGACTGACTGAATGACTGACTGACTGACTGACCGAGACTGACTGACTGACTGACTGACTGAGACTGGACTGGACTGACTGACTGACTGACTGACTGCTTTAGTGACTAACTGACTGCACAGGACTGACCGACTGACTGACTGACTGACTGCCTGACTGACTGACTGAATGACTGACTGACTGAGACTAAATGACTGACTGCTTGACTGACTGGCTGAAGGACTAACTGACTGACTGAGTGACTGACAGAGTGACTGACTGACTGGACTGACTGACTGAGACTGAATGACTGAGTGCTTGACTGATTGACTGTCAGACTGACTGACTGACTTCGCAAAAGGGAAAAATAAAAAAAAAAGAATTATAAAATTAGAAAAAAATATTTGCATTTAAGATTTCCTTTCCGGCCGGGACTCGAACCCAGTACCACGCGCTAGGAACCCAACGGTCTAGCCATTAGGCTATCGGAGCTCTGTCGATGGAAGTCTTAAATATAATAAAAACAAAAAATGCACCTTGGTAATTATTGATTCAAACACTTTGAAATTTACAGGTCGAATAATTAAACTGACTCAGAATTTTTCTCCCTACATAAATAATCAATATTCGCAAAAAAGAAAAATTGAAAAAAAAAGAAGAAGAAATTTCAAATTAGAAACTAAAAGTATACATTGAAGATTTTCGTTCAGGCTGGGACTCGAACCCAGGGCCACTCGCTTGGAAGCCTAACACTCTAGCCATTAGTCTATGGGAGCTCTGTCGGTGGGAGTTTTAAATATAATAAAAACAATAAATGCACCTTTTTAATTGTTTAGTTAAACACTTTGAAATCTTCGTGTCGAAAAATTAAACTGACTCAGAATTTTCTTCCCTACATAAATAATCAATAATTGCAAAGGAAAGAAATTGAAAAAAAAAAGAATTTTCAAATTAGAAAAGAAATATATACATTGAAGATATTCGCTCCGGCTGGGACTCGAACCGAGGCCACTCGCTTGGAACCAGCGGTCTAGCCATTAGGCTATCGGCGTTCTGTCGAGCGGAGTCTTACTGCCTGACTGATACTGCCTGACTGACAGACTGACTCACTGACTGACTGATACTGACTGACTGACTCACTGACTGACCGAGACTGACTGACTAACTGCCTGACTGACTGAGACTGGACTGACTGACTGACTGACTGACTGACTGACTAACTGACTGACTGAGACTGACTGACTGACTGCTTGACTCTCTGACTGGCTATTTCACTGACTGACTGAATGACTAAATGACTGACTGACACTGACTGACTGACTGCTTGACTACCTGACTGACTGCTTGACTGACTAACTGACTGGACAGGACTGACCGACTGACTGACTGACAGACTGACTGAATAAGGATGACTGACAGACTGACTGACCGAGACTGACTGACTGACTGACTGAGACTGGACTGGACTGACTGACTGACTGACTGACTGAGACTGACTGACTGCTTTAGTGACTAACTGACTGCACAGGACTGACCGACTGACTGACTGACTGACTGCCTGACTGACTGACTGACTGAATGACTGACTGACTGAGACTAAATGACTGACTGCTTGACTGACTGGCTGAAGGACTAACTGACTGACTGAGTGACTGACTGACTGGACTGACTGACTGAGACTGAATGACTGAGTGCTTGACTGATTGACTGTCAGACTGACTGACTGACTTCGCAAAAGGGAAAAATAAAAAAAAAGAATTATAAAATTAAAGAAATATATTTGCATTTAAGATTTCCTTTCCGGCCGGGACTCGAACCCAGTACCACGCGCTAGGAACCCAACGGTCTAGCCATTAGGCTATCGGAGCTCTGTCGATGGAAGTCTTAAATATAATAAAAACAAAAAATGCACCTTGGTAATTATTGATTCAAACACTTTGAAATTTACAGGTCGAATAATTAAACTGACTCAGAATTTTTCTCCCTACATAAATAATCAATATTCGCAAAAGAGAAAAATTGAAAAAAAATAAGAAGAAATTTCAAATTAGAAACTAAAAGTATACATTGAAGATTTTCGTTCAGGCTGGGACTCGAACCCAGGGCCACTCGCTTGGAAGCCTAACACTCTAGCCATTAGTCTATGGGAGCTCTGTCGGTGGGAGTTTTAAATATAATAAAAACAAAAAATGCACCTTGGTAATTGTTTATTTAAACACTTTGAAATCTTCGTGTCGAAAAATTAAACTGACTCAGAATTTTCTTCCCTACATAAATAATCAATAATTGCAAAGGAAAGAAATTGAAAAAAAAAAGAATTTTCAAATTAGAAATGAAATATATACATTGAAGATATTCGCTCCGGCTGGGACTCGAACCGAGGCCACTCGCTTGGAAGACCAGCGGTCTAGCCATTAGGCTATCGGAGTTCTGTCGAGCGGAGTCTTACTGCCTGTCTGATACTGCCTGACTGACAGACTGACTCACTGACTGACTGATACTGACTGACTGACTCACTGACTGACCGAGACTGACTGACTAACTGCCTGACTGACTGAGACTGGACAGACTGACTGACTGACTGACTGACTGACTAACTGACTGACTGAGACTGACTGACTGACTGCTTGACTCTCTGACTGGCTATTTCACTGACTGACTGTATGACTAAATGACTGACTGACACTGACTGACTGACACTGACTGACTGACTGCTTGACTACCTGACTGACTGCTTGACTGACTAACTGACTGGACAGGACTGACCGACTGACTGACTGACAGACTGACTGAATAAGGCTGACTGACTGACAGACTGACTGAATAAGGATGACTGACAGACTGACTGAATAAGGCTGACTGACTGACTGACTGACAGACTGACTGAATAAGGCTGACCGACTGACTGACTGCCTGACTGACTGACTGACTCAATGACTGACTGACTGACTGACCGAGACTGACTGACTGACTGACTGAGACTGGACTGGACTGACTGACTGACTGACTGACTGAGACTGACTGACTGCTTTAGTGACTAACTGACTGCACAGGACTGACCGACTGACTGACTGACTGACTGCCTGACTGACTGACTGACTGAATGACTGACTGACTGAGACTAAATGACTGACTGCTTGACTGACTCGCTGAAGGACTAACTGACTGACTGAGTGACTGACTGACTGGACTGACTGACTGAGACTGAATGACTGAGTGCTTGACTGATTGACTGTCAGACTGACTGACTGACTTCGCAAAAGGGAAAAATAAAAAAAAAAGAATTATAAAATTAGAAAAAAATATTTGCATTTAAGATTTCCTTTCCGGCCGGGACTCGAACCCAGTACCACGCGCTAGGAACCCAACGGTCTAGCCATTAGGCTATCGGAGCTCTGTCGATGGAAGTCTTAAATATAATAAAAACAAAAAATGCACCTTGGTAATTATTGATTCAAACACTTTGAAATTTACAGGTCGAATAATTAAACTGACTCAGAATTTTTCTCCCTACATAAATAATCAATATTCGCAAAAGAGAAAAATTGAAAAAAAAGAAGAAGAAATTTCAAATTAGAAACTAAAAGTATACATTGAAGATTTTCGTTCAGGCTGGGACTCGAACCCAGGGCCACTCGCTTGGAAGCCTAACACTCTAGCCATTAGTCTATGGGAGCTCTGTCGGTGGGAGTATTAAATATAATAAAAACAATAAATGCACCTTTTTAATTGTTTAGTTAAACACTTTGAAATCTTCGTGTCGAAAAATTAAACTGACTCAGAATTTTCTTCCCTACATAAATAATCAATAATTGCAAAGGAAAGAAATTGAAAAAAAAAAAGAATTTTCAAATTAGAAAAGAAATATATACATTGAAGATATTCGCTCCGGCTGGGACTCGAACCGAGGCCACTCGCTTGGAAGACCAGCGGTCTAGCCATTAGGCTATCGGGGTTCTGTCGAGCGGAGTCTTACTGCCTGACTGATACTGCCTGACTGACAGACTGACTCACTGACTGACTGATACTGACTGACTGACTCACTGACTGACCGAGACTGACTGACTAACTGCCTGACTGACTGAGACTGGACTGACTGACTGACTGACTGACTGACTGACTAACTGACTGACTGAGACTGACTGACTGACTGCTTGACTCTCTGACTGGCTATTTCACTGACTCACTGAATGACTAAATGACTGACTGACACTGACTGACTGACTGCTTGACTACCTGACTGACTGCTTGACTGACTAACTGACTGGACAGGACTGACCGACTGACTGACTGACAGACTGACTGAATAAGGATGACTGACAGACTGACTGACCGAGACTGACTGACTGACTGACTGAGACTGGACTGGACTGACTGGACTGACTGACTGACTGAGACTGACTGACTGCTTTAGTGACTAACTGACTGCACAGGACTGACCGACTGACTGACTGACTGACTGCCTGACTGACTGACTGACTGAATGACTGACTGACTGAGACTAAATGACTGACTGCTTGACTGACTGGCTGAAGGACTAACTGACTGACTGAGTGACTGACTGACTGGACTGACTGACTGAGACTGAATGACTGAGTGCTTGACTGATTGACTGTCAGACTGACTGACTGACTTCGCAAAAGGGAAAAATAAAAAAAAAGAATTATAAAATTAAAAAAATATATTTGCATTTAAGATTTCCTTTCCGGCCGGGACTCGAACCCAGTACCACGCGCTAGGAACCCAACGGTCTAGCCATTAGGCTATCGGAGCTCTGTCGATGGAAGTCTTAAATATAATAAAAACAAAAAATGCACCTTGGTAATTATTGATTCAAACACTTTGAAATTTACAGGTCGAATAATTAAACTGACTCAGAATTTTTCTCCCTACATAAATAATCAATATTCGCAAAAGAGAAAAATTGAAAAAAAAGAAGAAGAAATTTCAAATTAGAAACTAAAAGTATACATTGAAGATTTTTGTTCAGGCTGGGACTCGAACCCAGAGCCACTCGCTTGGAAGCCTAACACTCTAGCCATTAGTCTATGGGAGCTCTGTCGGTGGGAGTTTTAAATATAATAAAAACAAAAAATGCACCTTGGTAATTGTTTATTTAAACACTTTGAAATCTTCGTGTCGAAAAATTAAACTGACTCAGAATTTTCTTCCCTACATAAATAATCAATAATTGCAAAGGAAAGAAATTGAAAAAAAAAAGAATTTTCAAATTAGAAATGAAATATATACATTGAAGATATTCGCTCCGGCTGGGACTCGAACCGAGGCCACTCGCTTGGAAGACCAGCGGTCTAGCCATTAGGCTATCGGAGTTCTGTCGAGCGGAGTCTTACTGCCTGACTGATACTGCCTGACTGACAGACTGACTCACTGACTGACTGATACTGACTGACTGACTCACTGACTGACCGAGACTGACTGACTAACTGCCTGACTGACTGAGACTGGACTGACTGACTGACTGACTGACTAACTGACTGACTGACTGACTAACTGACTGACTGAGACTGACTGACTGACTGCTTGACTCTCTGACTGGCTATTTCACTGACTGACTGTATGACTAAATGACTGACTGACACTGACTGACTGACTGCTTGACTGACAAACTGACTGGACAGGACTGACCGACTGACTGACTGACAGACTGACTGAATAAGGATGACTGACAGACTGACTGAATAAGGCTGACTGACTGACTGACTGACAGACTGACTGAATAAGGATGACTGACAGACTGACTGAATAAGGCTGACTGACTGACTGACTGACAGACTGACTGAATAAGGCTGACCGACTGACTGACTGCCTGACTGACTGACTGACTCAATGACTGACTGACTGACTGACCGAGACTGACTGACTGACTGACTGAGACTGGACTGGACTGACTGACTGACTGACTGACTGAGACTGACTGACTGCTTTAGTGACTAACTGACTGCACAGGACTGACCGACTGACTGACTGACTGACTGCCTGACTGACTGACTGACTGAATGACTGACTGACTGAGACTAAATGACTGACTGCTTGACTGACTCGCTGAAGGACTAACTGACTGACTGAGTGACTGACTGACTGGACTGACTGACTGAGACTGAATGACTGAGTGCTTGACTGATTGACTGTCAGACTGACTGACTGACTTCGCAAAAGGGAAAAATAAAAAAAAAGAATTATAAAATTAAAGAAATATATTTGCATTTAAGATTTCCTTTCCGGCCGGGACTCGAACCCAGTACCACGCGCTAGGAACCCAACGGTCTAGCCATTAGGCTATCGGAGCTCTGTCGATGGAAGTCTTAAATATAATAAAAACAAAAAATGCACCTTGGTAATTATTGATTCAAACACTTTGAAATTTACAGGTCGAATAATTAAACTGACTCAGAATTTTTCTCCCTACATAAATAATCAATATTCGCAAAAGAGAAAAATTGAAAAAAAATAAGAAGAAATTTCAAATTAGAAACTAAAAGTATACATTGAAGATTTTCGTTCAGGCTGGGACTCGAACCCAGGGCCACTCGCTTGGAAGCCTAACACTCTAGCCATTAGTCTATGGGAGCTCTGTCGGTGGGAGTTTTAAATATAATAAAAACAAAAAATGCACCTTGGTAATTGTTTATTTAAACACTTTGAAATCTTCGTGTCGAAAAATTAAACTGACTCAGAATTTTCTTCCCTACATAAATAATCAATAATTGCAAAGGAAAGAAATTGAAAAAAAAAAGAATTTTCAAATTAGAAATGAAATATATACATTGAAGATATTCGCTCCGGCTGGGACTCGAACCGAGGCCACTCGCTTGGAAGACCAGCGGTCTAGCCATTAGGCTATCGGAGTTCTGTCGAGCGGAGTCTTACTGCCTGTCTGATACTGCCTGACTGACAGACTGACTCACTGACTGACTGATACTGACTGACTGACTCACTGACTGACCGAGACTGACTGACTAACTGCCTGACTGACTGAGACTGGACAGACTGACTGACTGACTGACTGACTGACTAACTGACTGACTGAGACTGACTGACTGACTGCTTGACTCTCTGACTGGCTATTTCACTGACTGACTGTATGACTAAATGACTGACTGACACTGACTGACTGACACTGACTGACTGACTGCTTGACTACCTGACTGACTGCTTGACTGACTAACTGACTGGACAGGACTGACCGACTGACTGACTGACAGACTGACTGAATAAGGCTGACTGACTGACAGACTGACTGAATAAGGATGACTGACAGACTGACTGAATAAGGCTGACTGACTGACTGACTGACAGACTGACTGAATAAGGCTGACCGACTGACTGACTGCCTGACTGACTGACTGACTCAATGACTGACTGACTGACTGACCGAGACTGACTGACTGACTGACTGAGACTGGACTGGACTGACTGACTGACTGACTGACTGAGACTGACTGACTGCTTTAGTGACTAACTGACTGCACAGGACTGACCGACTGACTGACTGACTGACTGCCTGACTGACTGACTGACTGAATGACTGACTGACTGAGACTAAATGACTGACTGCTTGACTGACTCGCTGAAGGACTAACTGACTGACTGAGTGACTGACTGACTGGACTGACTGACTGAGACTGAATGACTGAGTGCTTGACTGATTGACTGTCAGACTGACTGACTGACTTCGCAAAAGGGAAAAATAAAAAAAAAAGAATTATAAAATTAGAAAAAAATATTTGCATTTAAGATTTCCTTTCCGGCCGGGACTCGAACCCAGTACCACGCGCTAGGAACCCAACGGTCTAGCCATTAGGCTATCGGAGCTCTGTCGATGGAAGTCTTAAATATAATAAAAACAAAAAATGCACCTTGGTAATTATTGATTCAAACACTTTGAAATTTACAGGTCGAATAATTAAACTGACTCAGAATTTTTCTCCCTACATAAATAATCAATATTCGCAAAAGAGAAAAATTGAAAAAAAAGAAGAAGAAATTTCAAATTAGAAACTAAAAGTATACATTGAAGATTTTCGTTCAGGCTGGGACTCGAACCCAGGGCCACTCGCTTGGAAGCCTAACACTCTAGCCATTAGTCTATGGGAGCTCTGTCGGTGGGAGTTTTAAATATAATAAAAACAATAAATGCACCTTTTTAATTGTTTAGTTAAACACTTTGAAATCTTCGTGTCGAAAAATTAAACTGACTCAGAATTTTCTTCCCTACATAAATAATCAATAATTGCAAAGGAAAGAAATTGAAAAAAAAAAAGAATTTTCAAATTAGAAAAGAAATATATACATTGAAGATATTCGCTCCGGCTGGGACTCGAACCGAGGCCACTCGCTTGGAAGACCAGCGGTCTAGCCATTAGGCTATCGGGGTTCTGTCGAGCGGAGTCTTACTGCCTGACTGATACTGCCTGACTGACAGACTGACTCACTGACTGACTGATACTGACTGACTGACTCACTGACTGACCGAGACTGACTGACTAACTGCCTGACTGACTGAGACTGGACTGACTGACTGACTGACTGACTGACTGACTAACTGACTGACTGAGACTGACTGACTGACTGCTTGACTCTCTGACTGGCTATTTCACTGACTCACTGAATGACTAAATGACTGACTGACACTGACTGACTGACTGCTTGACTACCTGACTGACTGCTTGACTGACTAACTGACTGGACAGGACTGACCGACTGACTGACTGACAGACTGACTGAATAAGGATGACTGACAGACTGACTGACCGAGACTGACTGACTGACTGACTGAGACTGGACTGGACTGACTGACTGACTGACTGACTGAGACTGACTGACTGCTTTAGTGACTAACTGACTGCACAGGACTGACCGACTGACTGACTGACTGACTGCCTGACTGACTGACTGACTGAATGACTGACTGACTGAGACTAAATGACTGACTGCTTGACTGACTGGCTGAAGGACTAACTGACTGACTGAGTGACTGACTGACTGGACTGACTGACTGAGACTGAATGACTGAGTGCTTGACTGATTGACTGTCAGACTGACTGACTGACTTCGCAAAAGGGAAAAATAAAAAAAAAGAATTATAAAATTAAAAAAATATATTTGCATTTAAGATTTCCTTTCCGGCCGGGACTCGAACCCAGTACCACGCGCTAGGAACCCAACGGTCTAGCCATTAGGCTATCGGAGCTCTGTCGATGGAAGTCTTAAATATAATAAAAACAAAAAATGCACCTTGGTAATTATTGATTCAAACACTTTGAAATTTACAGGTCGAATAATTAAACTGACTCAGAATTTTTCTCCCTACATAAATAATCAATATTCGCAAAAGAGAAAAATTGAAAAAAAAGAAGAAGAAATTTCAAATTAGAAACTAAAAGTATACATTGAAGATTTTTGTTCAGGCTGGGACTCGAACCCAGAGCCACTCGCTTGGAAGCCTAACACTCTAGCCATTAGTCTATGGGAGCTCTGTCGGTGGGAGTTTTAAATATAATAAAAACAAAAAATGCACCTTGGTAATTGTTTATTTAAACACTTTGAAATCTTCGTGTCGAAAAATTAAACTGACTCAGAATTTTCTTCCCTACATAAATAATCAATAATTGCAAAGGAAAGAAATTGAAAAAAAAAAGAATTTTCAAATTAGAAATGAAATATATACATTGAAGATATTCGCTCCGGCTGGGACTCGAACCGAGGCCACTCGCTTGGAAGACCAGCGGTCTAGCCATTAGGCTATCGGAGTTCTGTCGAGCGGAGTCTTACTGCCTGACTGATACTGCCTGACTGACAGACTGACTCACTGACTGACTGATACTGACTGACTGACTCACTGACTGACCGAGACTGACTGACTAACTGCCTGACTGACTGAGACTGGACTGACTGACTGACTGACTGACTAACTGACTGACTGACTGACTAACTGACTGACTGAGACTGACTGACTGACTGCTTGACTCTCTGACTGGCTATTTCACTGACTGACTGTATGACTAAATGACTGACTGACACTGACTGACTGACTGCTTGACTGACTAACTGACTGGACAGGACTGACCGACTGACTGACTGACAGACTGACTGAATAAGGATGACTGACAGACTGACTGAATAAGGCTGACTGACTGACTGACTGACAGACTGACTGAATAAGGATGACTGACAGACTGACTGAATAAGGCTGACTGACTGACTGACTGACAGACTGACTGAATAAGGCTGACCGACTGACTGACTGCCTGACTGACTGACTGACTCAATGACTGACTGACTGACTGACCGAGACTGACTGACTGACTGACTGAGACTGGACTGGACTGACTGACTGACTGACTGACTGAGACTGACTGACTGCTTTAGTGACTAACTGACTGCACAGGACTGACCGACTGACTGACTGACTGACTGCCTGACTGACTGACTGACTGAATGACTGACTGACTGAGACTAAATGACTGACTGCTTGACTGACTCGCTGAAGGACTAACTGCCTGACTGAGTGACTGACTGACTGGACTGACTGACTGAGACTGAATGACTGAGTGCTTGACTGATTGACTGTCAGACTGACTGACTGACTTCGCAAAAGGGAAAAATAAAAAAAAAAGAATTATAAAATTAGAAAAAAATATTTGCATTTAAGATTTCCTTTCCGGCCGGGACTCGAAACCAGTACCACGCGCTAGGAACCCAACGGTCTAGCCATTAGGCTATCGGAGCTCTGTCGATGGAAGTCTTAAATATAATAAAAACAAAAAATGCACCTTGGTAATTATTGATTCAAACACTTTGAAATTTACAGGTCGAATAATTAAACTGACTCAGAATTTTTCTCCCTACATAAATAATCAATATTCGCAAAAGAGAAAAATTGAAAAAAAGAAGAAGATATTTCAAATTAGAAACTAAAAGTATACATTGAAGATTTTCGTTCAGGCTGGGACTCGAACCCAGGGCCACTCGCTTGGAAGCCTAACACTCTAGCCATTAGTCTATGGGAGCTCTGTCGGTGGGAGTTTTAAATATAATAAAAACAAAAAATGCACCTTGGTAATTGTTTATTTAAACACTTTGAAATCTTCGTGTCGAAAAATTAAACTGACTCAGAATTTTCTCCCCTACATTAATAATCAATAATTGCAAAGGAAAGAAATTGAAAAAAAAAAGAATTTTCAAATTAGAAAAGAAATATATACATTGAAGATATTCGCTTCGGCTGGGACTCGAACCGAGGCCACTCGCTTGGAAGACCAGCGGTCTAGCCATTAGGCTATCGGAGTTCTGTCGAGCGGAGTCTTACTGCCTGTCTGATACTGCCTGACTGACAGACTGACTCACTGACTGACTGATACTGACTGACTGACTCACTGACTGACCGAGACTGACTGACTAACTGCCTGACTGACTGAGACTGGACTGACTGACTGACTGACTGACTGACTGACTGACTAACTGACTGACTGAGACTGACTGACTGACTGCTTGACTCTCTGACTGGCTATTTCACTGACTGACTGTATGACTAAATGACTGACTGACACTGACTGACTTACTGCTTGACTACCTGACTGACTGCTTGACTGACTAACTGACTGGACAGGACTGACCGACTGACTGACTGACAGACTGACTGAATAAGGATGACTGACAGACTGACTGACTGACTGACTGACAGACTGACTGAATAAGGCTGACCGACTGACTGACTGCCTGACTGACTGACTGACTGAATGACTGACTGACCGAGACTGACTGACTGACTGACTGAGACTGGACTGGACTGACTGACTGACTGACTGACTGCGACTGACTGACTGCTTTAGTGACTAACTGACTGCACAGGACTGACCGACTGACTGAATGACTGACTGCCTGACTGACTGACTGACTGAATGACTGACTGACTGAGACTAAATGACTGACTGCTTGACTGACTGGCTGAAGGACTAACTGACTGACTGAGTGACTGACTGACTGGACTGACTGACTGAGACTGAATGACTGAGTGCTTGACTGATTGACTGTCAGACTGACTGACTGACTTCGCAAAAGGGAAAAATAAAAAAAAAAAGAATTAGAAAATTAGAAAAAAAATATTTGCATTTAAGATTTCCTTTCCGGCTGGGATTTGAACCCAGGGCGACACTCATGGAAGCCCAACGCTCTCGCCAATATACTATCGGATCTCTGTTGATCGGTGTCTTAATTATAATAAAAACAAAAAATGCACCTTAGTAATTATTGATCTAAAATCTTTGAAATCTAAAGGTTGAATGATTAAACTGACTCAGAATTTTCTTCCGTACATAAATAATCCATATTTGCAAAAGAAAGAAATTGAAAAAAAAAAGAATCTTCAAATTAGAAGAGAAATATATACATGGAAGATTTTCGTTCCGGCCGGGACTCGAACCCAGTACCACGCGCTTGGAACCCAACGGTCTAGCCATTAGGCTATCGGAGCTCTGTCAATGGAAGTCTTAAATATAATAAAAACAAAAAATGCACCTTGGTAATTATTGATTCAAACACTTTGAAATTTACAGGTCGAATAATTAAACTGACTCAGAATTTTTCTCCCTACATAAATAATCAATATTCGCAAAAGAAAAAAATTAAAAAAAAAGAAGAAGAAATTTCAAATTAGAAACTAAAAGTATACATTGAAGATTTTTGTTCAGGCTGGGACTCGAACCCAGGGCCACTCGCTTGGAAGCCTAACACTCTAGCCATTAGTCTATGGGAGCTCTGTCGGTGGGAGTTTTAAATATAATAAAAACAAAATATGCACCTTGGTAATTGTTTATTTAAACACTTTGAAATCTTCGTGTCGAAAAATTAAACTGACTCAGAATTTTCTCCCCTACATAAATAATCAATAATTGCAAAGGAAAGAAATTGAAAAAAAAAAAGAATTTTCAAATTAGAAAAGAAATATATACATTGAAGATATTCGCTCCGGCTGGGACTCGAACCGCGGCCACTCGCTTGGAAGACCAGCGGTCTAGCCATTAGGCTATCGGAGTTCTGTCGAGCGGAGTCTTACTGCCTGTCTGATACTGCCTGACTGACAGACTGACTCACTGACTGACTGATACTGACTGACTGACTCACTGACTGACCGAGACTGACTGACTAACTGCCTGACTGACTGAGACTGGACTGACTGACTGACTGACTGACTGACTGACTAACTGACTGACTGAGACTGACTGACTGACTGCTTGACTCCCTGACTGGCTATTTCACTGACTGACTGTATGACTAAATGACTGACTGACACTGACTGACTGACTGCTTGACTACCTGACTGACTGCTTGACTGACTAACTGACTGGACAGGACTGACCGACTGACTGACTGACAGACTGACTGAATAAGGATGACTGACAGACTGACTGAATAAGGCTGACTGACTGACTGACTGACAGACTGACTGAATAAGGCTGACCGACTGACTGACTGCCTGACTGACTGACTGACTGAATGACTGACTGACTGACTGACCGAGACTGACTGACTGACTGACTGAGACTGGACTGGACTGACTGACTGACTGACTGACTGAGACTGACTGACTGCTTTAGTGACTAACTGACTGCACAGGACTGACCGACTGACTGACTGACTGACTGCCTGACTGACTGACTGACTGAATGACTGACTGACTGAGACTAAATGACTGACTGCTTGACTGACTGGCTGAAGGACGAACTGACTGACTGAGTGACTGACTGACTGGACTGACTGACTGAGACTGAATGACTGAGTGCTTGACTGATTGACTGTCAGACTGACTGACTGACTTCGCAAAAGGGAAAAATAAAAAAAAAAGAATTATAAAATTAGAAAAAAATATTTGCATTTAAGATTTCCTTTCCGGCTGGGATTTGAACCCAGGGCGACACTCATGGAAGCCCAACGCTCTCGCCAATATACTATCGGATCTCTGTTGATCGGTGTCTTAATTATAATAAAAACAAAAAATGCACCTTAGTAATTATTGATCTAAAATCTTTGAAATCTAAAGGTTGAATGATTAAACTGACTCAGAATTTTCTTCCGTACATAAATAATCCATATTTGCAAAAGAAAGAAATTGAAAAAAAAAAGAATCTTCAAATTAGAAGAGAAATATATACATGGAAGATTTTCGTTCCGGCCGGGACTCGAACCCAGTACCACGCGCTTGGAACCCAACGGTCTAGCCATTAGGCTATCGGAGCTCTGTCGATGGAAGTCTTAAATATAATAAAAACAAAAAATGCACCTTGGTAATTATTGATTCAAACACTTTGAAATTTACAGGTCGAATAATTAAACTGACTCAGAATTTTTCTCCCTACATAAATAATCAATATTCGCAAAAGAGAAAAATTAAAAAAAAAGAAGAAGAAATTTCAAATTAGAAACTAAAAGTATACATTGAAGATTTTCGTTCAGGCTGGGACACGAACCCAGGGCCACTCTCTTGGAAGCCTAACACTCTAGCCATTAGTCTATGGGAGCTCTGTCGGTGGGAGTTTTAAATATAATAAAAACAAAAAATGCACCTTGGTAATTGTTTATTTAAACACTTTGAAATCTTCGTGTCGAAAAATTAAACTGACTCAGAATTTTCTTCCCTACATAAATAATCAATAATTGCAAAAGAAAGAAATTGAAAAAAAAAAAGAATTTTCAAATTAGAAAAGAAATATATACGTTGAAGGTATTCGCTCCGGCTGGGACTCGAACCCAGGCTACTCGCTTGGAAGACCAGCGGTCTAGCCATTAGGCTATCGGAGTTCTGTCGAGCGGAGTCTTACTGCCTGACTGATACTGCCTGACTGACTGAGTGACTCACTGACTGACTGATACTGACTGACTGACTCACTGACTGACCGAGACTGACTGACTAACTGCCTGACTGACTGAGACTGGACTGACTGACTGACTGACTGACTGACTGACTAACTGACTGACTGAGACTGACTGACTGACTGCTTGACTCTCTGACTGGCTATTTCACTGACTGACTGAATGACTAAATGACTGACTGACACTGACTGACTGACTGCTTGCCTACCTGACTGACTGCTTGACTGACTAACTGACTGGACAGGACTGACCGACTGACTGACTGACAGACTGACTGAATAAGGATGACTGACAGACTGACTGACCGAGACTGACTGACTGACTGACTGAGACTGGACTGGACTGACTGACTGACTGACTGACTGAGACTGACTGACTGCTTTAGTGACTAACTGACTGCACAGGACTGACCGACTGACTGACTGACTGACTGCCTGACTGACTGACTGACTGAATGACTGACTGACTGAGACTAAATGACTGACTGCTTGACTGACTGGCTGAAGGACTAACTGACTGACTGAGTGACTGACTGACTGGACTGACTGACTGAGACTGAATGACTGAGTGCTTGACTGATTGACTGTCAGACTGACTGACTGACTTCGCAAAAGGGAAAAATAAAAAAAAAGAATTATAAAATTAGAAAAATATATTTGCATTTAAGATTTCCTTTCCGGCCGGGACTCGAACCCAGTACCACGCGCTAGGAACCCAACGGTCTAGCCATTAGGCTATCGGAGTTCTGTCGAAGGAAGTCTTAAATATAATAAAAACAAAAAATGCACTTTGGTAATTATTGATTCAAACACTTTGAAATTTACAGGTCGAATAATTAAACTGACTCAGAATTTTTCTCCCTACATAAATAATCAATATTCGCAAAAGAGAAAAATTGAAAAAAAAGAAGAAGAAATTTCAAATTAGAAACTAAAAGTATACATTGAAGATTTTCGTTCAGGCTGGGACTCGAACCCAGGGCCACTCGCTTGGAAGCCTAACACTCTAGCCATTAGTCTATGGGAGCTCTGTCGGTGGGAGTTTTAAATATAATAAAAACAAAAAATGCACCTTGGTAATTGTTTATTTAAACACTTTGAAATCTTCGTGTCGAAAAATTAAACTGACTCAGAATTTTCTTCCCTACATAAATAATCAATAATTGCAAAGGAAAGAAATTGAAAAAAAAAAGAATTTTCAAATTAGAAAAGAAATATATACATTGAAGATATTCGCTCCGGCTGGGACTCGAACCGAGGCCACTCGCTTGAAAGACCAGCGGTCTAGCCATTAGGCTATCGGAGTTCTGTCGAGCGGAGTCTTACTGCCTGACTGATACTGCCTGACTGACAGACTGACTCACTGACTGACTGATACTGACTGACTGACTCACTGACTGACCGAGACTGACTGACTAACTGCCTGACTGACTGAGACTGGACTGACTGACTGACTGACTGACTGACTGACTAACTGACTGACTGAGACTGACTGACTGACTGCTTTACTCTCTGACTGGCTATTTCACTGACTGACTGAATGACTAAATGACTGACTGACACTGACTGACTGACTGCTTGACTACCTGACTGACTGCTTGACTGACTAACTGACTGGACAGGACTGACCGACTGACTGACTGACAGACTGACTGAATAAGGATGACTGACAGACTGACTGAATAAGGCTGACTGACTGACTGACTGACAGACTGACTGAATAAGGCTGACCGACTGACTGACTGCCTGACTGACTGACTGACTCAATGACTGACTGACTGACTGACCAAGACTGACTGACTGACTGACTGAGACTGGACTGGACTGACTGACTGACTGACTGACTGAGACTGACTGACTGCTTTAGTGACTAACTGACTGCACAGGACTGACCGACTGACTGACTGACTGACTGCCTGACTGACTGACTGACTGAATGACTGACTGACTGAGACTAAATGACTGACTGCTTGACTGACTGGCTGAAGGACTAACTGACTGACTGAGTGACTGACTGACTGGACTGACTGACTGAGACTGAATGACTGAGTGCTTGACTGATTGACTGTCAGACTGACTGACTGACTTCGCAAAAGGGAAAAATAAAAAAAAAAGAATTATAAAAAAATATTTGCATTTAAGATTTCCTTTCCGGCCGGGACTCGAACCCAGTACCACGCGCTAGGAACCCAACGGTCTAGCCATTAGGCTATCGGAGCTCTGTCGATGGAAGTCTTAAATATAATAAAAACAAAAAATGCACCTTGGTAATTATTGATTCAAACACTTTGAAATTTACAGGTCGAATAATTAAACTGACTCTGAATTTTTCTCCCTACATAAATAATCAATATTCGCAAAAGAGAAAAATTGAAAAAAAAGAAGAAGAAATTTCAAATTAGAAACTAAAAGTATACATTGAAGATTTTCGTTCAGGCTGGGACTCGAACCCAGGGCCACTCGCTTGGAAGCCTAACACTCTAGCCATTAGTCTATGGGAGCTCTGTCGGTGGGAGTTTTAAATATAATAAAAACAAAATATGCACCTTGGTAATTGTTTATTTAAACACTTTGAAATCTTCGTGTCGAAAAATTAAACTGACTCAGAATTTTCTCCCCTACATAAATAATCAATAATTGCAAAGGAAAGAAATTGAAAAAAAAAAGAATTTTCAAATTAGAAAAGAAATATATACATTGAAGATATTCGCTCCGGCTGGGACTCGAACCGAGGCCACTCGCTTGGAAGACCAGCGGTCTAGCCATTAGGCTATCGGAGTTCTGTCGAGCGGAGTCTTACTGCCTGTCTGATACTGCCTGACTGACAGACTGACTCACTGACTGACCGAGACTGACTGACTAACTGCCTGACTGACTGAGACTGGACTGACTGACTGACTGACTGACTGACTGACTAACTGACTGACTGAGACTGACTGACTGACTGCTTGACTCTCTGACTGGCTATTTCACTGACTGACTGTATGACTAAATGACTGACTGACACTGACTGACTGACTGCTTGACTACCTGACTGACTGCTTGACTGACTAACTGACTGGACAGGACTGACCTACTGACTGACTGAATAAGGATGACTGACAGACTGACTGAATAAGGCTGACTGACTGACTGACTGACAGACTGACTGAATAAGGCTGACCGACTGACTGACTGCCTGACTGACTGACTGAATGACTGACTGACTGACTGACCGAGACTGACTGACTGACTGACTGAGACTGGACTGGACTGACTGACTGACTGACTGACTGAGACTGACTGACTGCTTTAGTGACTAACTGACTGCACAGGACTGACCGACTGACTGACTGACTGACTGCCTGACTGACTGACTGACTGAATGACTGACTGACTGAGACTAAATGACTGACTGCTTGACTGACTGGCTGAAGGACGAACTGACTGACTGAGTGACTGACTGACTGAACTGACTGACTGAGACTGAATGACTGAGTGCTTGACTGATTGACTGTCAGACTGACTGACTGACTTCGCAAAAGGGAAAAATAAAAAAAAAAGAATTATAAAATTAGAAAAAAATATTTGCATTTAAGATTTCCTTTCCGGCTGGGATTTGAACCCAGGGCGACACTCATGGAAGCCCAACGCTCTCGCCAATATACTATCGGATCTCTGTTGATCGGTGTCTTAATTATAATAAAAACAAAAAATGCACCTTAATAATTATTGATCTAAAATCTTTGAAATCTAAAGATTGAATGATTAAACTGACTCAGAATTTTCTTCCGTACATAAATAATCCATATTTGCAAAAGAAAGAAATTGAAAAAAAAAGAATCTTCAAATTAGAAGAGAAATATATACATGGAAGATTTTCGTTCCGGCCGGGACTCGAACCCAGTACCACGCGCTTGGAACCCAACGGTCTAGCCATTAGGCTATCGGAGCTCTGTCGATGGAAGTCTTAAATATAATAAAAACAAAAAATGCACCTTGGTAATTATTGATTCAAACACTTTGAAATTTACAGGTCGAATAATTAAACTGACTCAGAATTTTTCTCCCTACATAAATAATCAATATTCGCAAAAGAGAAAAATTAAAAAAAAAGAAGAAGAAATTTCAAATTAGAAACTAAAAGTATACATTGAAGATTTTCGTTCAGGCTGGGACTCGAACCCAGGGCCACTCGCTTGGAAGCCTAACACTCTAGCCATTAGTCTATGGGAGCTCTGTCGGTGGGAGTTTTAAATATAATAAAAACAAAAAATGCACCTTGGTAATTGTTTATTTAAACACTTTGAAATCTTCGTGTCGAAAAATTAAACTGACTCAGAATTTTCTTCCCTACATAAATAATCAATAATTGCAAAGGAAAGAAATTGAAAAAAAAAAGAATTTTCAAATTAGAAAAGAAATATATACATTGAAGATATTCGCTCCGGCTGGGACTCGAACCGAGGCCACTCGCTTGGAAGACCAGCGGTCTAGCCATTAGGCTATCGGAGTTCTGTCGAGCGGAGTCTTACTGCCTGACTGACAGACTGACTCACTGACTGACTGATACTGACTGACTGACTCACTGACTGACCGAGACTGACTGACTAACTGCCTGACTGACTGAGACTGGACTGACTGACTGACTGACTGACTGACTGACTAACTGACTGACTGAGACTGACTGACTGACTGCTTGACTCTGACTGGCTATTTCACTGACTGACTGAATGACTAAATGACTGACTGACACTGACTGACTGACTGCTTGACTACCTGACTGACTGCTTGACTGACTAACTGACTGGACAGGACTGACCGACTGACTGACTGACAGACTGACTGAATAAGGATGACTGACAGACTGACTGAATAAGGCTGACTGACTGACTGACTGACAGACTGACTGAATAAGGCTGACCGACTGACTGACTGCCTGACTGACTGACTGACTCAATGACTGACTGACTGACTGACCGAGACTGACTGACTGACTGACTGAGACTGGACTGGACTGACTGACTGACTGAGACTGACTGACTGCTTTAGTGACTAACTGACTGCACAGGACTGACCGACTGAATGACTGACTGACTGCCTGACTGACTGACTGACTGAATGACTGACTGACTGAGACTAAATGACTGACTGCTTGACTGACTGGCTGAAGGACTAACTGACTGACTGAGTGACTGACTGACTGGACTGACTGACTGAGACTGAATGACTGAGTGCTTGACTGATTGACTGTCAGACTGACTGACTGACTTCGCAAAAGGGAAAAATAAAAAAAAAAGAATTATAAAAAAATATTTGCATTTAAGATTTCCTTTCCGGCCGGGACTCGAACCCAGTACCACGCGCTAGGAACCCAACGGTCTAGCCATTAGGCTATCGGAGCTCTGTCGATGGAAGTCTTAAATATAATAAAAACAAAAAATGCACCTTGGTAATTATTGATTCAAACACTTTGAAATTTACAGGTCGAATAATTAAACTGACTCAGAATTTTTCTCCCTACATAAATAATCAATATTCGCAAAAGAGAAAAATTGAAAAAAAAGAAGAAGAAATTTCAAATTAGAAACTAAAAGTATACATTGAAGATTTTCGTTCAGGCTGGGACTCGAACCCAGGGCCACTCGCTTGGAAGCCTAACACTCTAGCCATTAGTCTATGGGAGCTCTGTCGGTGGGAGTTTTAAATATAATAAAAACAAAATATGCAGCTTGGTAATTGTTTATTTAAACACTTTGAAATCTTCGTGTCGAAAAATTAAACTGACTCAGAATTTTCTCCCCTACATAAATAATCAATAATTGCAAAGGAAAGAAATTGAAAAAAAAAAAGAATTTTCAAATTAGAAAAGAAATATATACATTGATGATATTCGCTCCGGCTGGGACTCGAACCGAGGCCACTCGCTTGGAAGACCAGCGGTCTAGCCATTAGGCTATCGGAGTTCTGTCGAGCGGAGTCTTACTGCCTGTCTGATACTGCCTGACTGACAGACTGACTCACTGACTGACTGATACTGACTGACTGACTCACTGACTGACCGAGACTGACTGACTAACTGCCTGACTGACTGAGACTGGACTGACTGACTGACTGACTGACTGACTAACTGACTGACTGAGACTGACTGACTGAGACTGACTGACTCTCTGACTGGCTATTTCACTGACTGACTGAATGACTAAATGACTGACTGACACTGACTGACTGACTGCTTGACTACCTGACTGACTGCTTGACTGACTAACTGACTGGACAGGACTGACCGACTGACTGACTGACAGACTGACTGAATAAGGATGACTGACAGACTGACTGAATAAGGCTGACTGACTGACTGACTGACAGACTGACTGAATAAGGCTGACCGACTGACTGACTGCCTGACTGACTGACTGACTCAATGACTGACTAACTGACTGACCGAGACTGACTGACTGACTGACTGAGACTGGACTGGACTGACTGACTGACTGACTGACTGAGACTGACTGACTGCTTTAGTGACTAACTGACTGCACAGGACTGACCGACTGAATGACTGACTGACTGCCTGACTGACTGACTGACTGAATGACTGACTGACTGAGACTAAATGACTGACTGCTTGACTGACTGGCTGAAGGACTAACTGACTGACTGAGTGACTGACTGACTGGACTGACTGACTGAGACTGAATGACTGAGTGCTTGACTGATTGACTGTCAGACTGACTGACTGACTTCGCAAAAGGGAAAAATAAAAAAAAAAGAATTATAAAAAAATATTTGCATTTAAGATTTCCTTTCCGGCCGGGACTCGAACCCAGTACCACGCGCTAGGAACCCAACGGTCTAGCCATTAGGCTATCGGAGCTCTGTCGATGGAAGTCTTAAATATAATAAAAACAAAAAATGCACCTTGGTAATTATTGATTCAAACACTTTGAAATTTACAGGTCGAATAATTAAACTGACTCAGAATTTTTCTCCCTACATAAATAATCAATATTCGCAAAAGAGAAAAATTGAAAAAAAAGAAGAAGAAATTTCAAATTAGAAACTAAAAGTATACATTGAAGATTTTCGTTCAGGCTGGGACTCGAACCCAGGGCCACTCGCTTGGAAGCCTAACACTCTAGCCATTAGTCTATGGGAGCTCTGTCGGTGGGAGTTTTAAATATAATAAAAACAAAATATGCAGCTTGGTAATTGTTTATTTAAACACTTTGAAATCTTCGTGTCGAAAAATTAAACTGACTCAGAATTTTCTCCCCTACATAAATAATCAATAATTGCAAAGGAAAGAAATTGAAAAAAAAAAGAATTTTCAAATTAGAAAAGAAATATATACATTGAAGATATTCGCTCCGGCTGGGACTCGAACCGAGGCCACTCGCTTGGAAGACCAGCGGTCTAGCCATTAGGCTATCGGAGTTCTGTCGAGCGGAGTCTTACTGCCTGTCTGATACTGCCTGACTGACAGACTGACTCACTGACTGACTGATACTGACTGACTGACTCACTGACTGACCGAGACTGACTGACTAACTGCCTGACTGACTGAGACTGGACTGACTGACTGACTGACTGACTGACTGACTAACTGACTGACTGAGACTGACTGACTGACTGCTTGACTCTCTGACTGGCTATTTCACTGACTGACTGTATGACTAAATGACTGACTGACACTAACTGACTGACTGCTTGACTACCTGACTGACTGCTTGACTGACTAACTGACTGGACAGGACTGACCGACTGACTGACTGACAGACTGACTGAATAAGGATGACTGACAGACTGACTGAATAAGGCTGACTGACTGACTGACTGACAGACTGACTGAATAAGGCTGACCGACTGACTGACTGCCTGACTGACTGACTGACTGAATGACTGAATGACTGACTGACCGAGACTGACTGACTGACTGACTGAGACTGGACTGGACTGACTGACTGACTGACTGACTGAGACTGACTGACTGCTTTAGTGACTAACTGACTGCACAGGACTGACCGACTGACTGACTGACTGACTGCCTGACTGACTGACTGACTGAATGACTGACTGACTGAGACTAAATGACTGACTGCTTGACTGACTGGCTGAGGGACTAACTGACTGACTGAGTGACTGACTGACTGGACTGACTGACTGAGACTGAATGACTGAGTGCTTGACTGATTGACTGTCAGACTGACTGACTGACTTCGCAAAAGGGAAAAATAAAAAAAAAAGAATTATAAAATTAGAAAAAAATATTTGCATTTAAGATTTCCTTTCCGGCTGGGATTTGAACCCAGGGCGACACTCATGGAAGCCCAACGCTCTCGCCAATATACTATCGGATCTCTGTTGATCGGTGTCTTAATTATAATAAAAACAAAAAATGCACCTTAGTAATTATTGATCTAAAATCTTTGAAATCTAAAGGTTGAATGATTAAACTGACTCAGAATTTTCTTCCGTACATAAATAATCCATATTTGCAAAAGAAAGAAATTGAAAAAAAAAAAGAATCTTCAAATTAGAAGAGAAATATATACATGGAAGATTTTCGTTCCGGCCGGGACTCGAACCCAGTACCACGCGCTTGGAACCCAACGGTCTAGCCATTAGGCTATCGGAGCTCTGTCGATGGAAGTCTTAAATATAATAAAAACAAAAAATGCACCTGGGTAATTATTGATTCAAACACTTTGAAATTTACAGGTCGAATAATTAAACTGACTCAGAATTTTTCTCCCTACATAAATAATCAATATTCGCAAAAGAGAAAAATTAAAAAAAAAGAAGAAGAAATTTCAAATTAGAAACTAAAAGTATACATTGAAGATTTTCGTTCAGGCTGGGACTCGAACCCAGGGCCACTCGCTTGGAAGCCTAACACTCTAGCCATTAGTCTATGGGAGCTCTGTCGGTGGGAGTTTTAAATATAATAAAAACAAAAAATGCACCTTGGTAATTGTTTATTTAAACACTTTGAAATCTTCGTGTCGAAAAATTAAACTGACTCAGAATTTTCTTCCCTACATAAATAATCAATAATTGCAAAGGAAAGAAATTGAAAAAAAAAAGAATTTTCAAATTAGAAAAGAAATATATACATTGAAGATATTCGCTCCGGCTGGGACTCGAACCGAGGCCACTCGCTTGGAAGACCAGCGGTCTAGCCATTAGGCTATCGGAGTTCTGTCGAGCGGAGTCTTACTGCCTGACTGATACTGCCTGACTGACAGACTGACTCACTGACTGACTGATACTGCCTGACTGACAGACTGACTCACTGACTGACTGATACTGACTGACTGACTCACTGACTGACCGAGACTGACTGACTAACTGCCTGAATGACTGAGACTGGACTGACTGACTGACTGACTGACTGACTAACTGACTGACTGAGACTGACTGACTGACTGCTTGACTCTCTGACTGGCTATTTCACTGACTGACTGAATGACTAAATGACTGACTGACACTGACTGACTGACTGCTTGACTACCTGACTGACTGCTTGACTGACTAACTGACTGGACAGGACTGACCGACTGACTGACTGACAGACTGACTGAATAAGAATGACTGACAGACTGACTGAATAAGGCTGACTGACTGACTGACTGACAGACTGACTGAATAAGGCTGACCGACTGACTGACTGCCTGACTGACTGACTGACTGAATGACTGACTGACTGACTGACCGAGACTGACTGACTGACTGACTGAGACTGGACTGGACTGACTGACTGACTGAGACTGACTGACTGCTTTAGTGACTAACTGACTGCACAGGACTGACCGACTGACTGACTGACTGACTGCCTGACTGACTGACTGACTGAATGACTGACTGACTGAGACTAAATGACTGACTGCTTGACTGACTGGCTGAAGGACTAACTGACTGACTGAGTGACTGACTGACTGGACTGACTGACTGAGACTGAATGACTGAGTGCTTGACTGATTGACTGTCAGACTGACTGACTGACTTCGCAAAAGGGAAAAATAAAAAAAAAGAATTATAAAATTAGAAAAAAATATTTGCATTTAAAATTTCCTTTCCGGCCGGGACTCGAACCCAGTACCACGCGCTAGGAACCCAACGGTCTAGCCATTAGGCTATCGGAGCTCTGTCGATGGAAGTCTTAAATATAATAAAAACAAAAAATGCACTTTGGTAATTATTGATTCAAACACTTTGAAATTTACAGGTCGAATAATTAAACTGACTCAGAATTTTTCTCCCTACATAAATAATCAATATTCGCAAAAGAGAAAAATTGAAAAAAAAAGAAGAAGAAATTTCAAATTAGAAACTAAAAGTATACATTGAAGATTTTCGTTCAGGCTGGGACTCGAACCCAGGGCCACTCGCTTGGAAGCCTAACACTCTAGCCATTAGTCTATGGGAGCTCTGTCGATGGGAGTTTTAAATATAATAAAAACAAAAAATGCACCTTGGTAATTGTTTATTTAAACACTTTGAAATCTTCGTGTCGAAAAATTAAACTGACTCAGAATTTTCTTCCCTACATAAATAATCAATAATTGCAAAGGAAAGAAATTGAAAAAAAAAAGAATTTTCAAATTAGAAAAGAAATATATACATTGAAGATATTCGCTCCGGCTGGGACTCGAACCGAGGCCACTCGCTTGGAAGACCAGCGGTCTAGCTATTAGGCTATCGGAGTTCTGTCGAGCGGAGTCTTACTGCCTGACTGATACTGCCTGACTGACAGACTGAGTCACTGACTGACTGATACTGACTGACTGACTCACTGACTGACTAACTGCCTGACTGACTGAGACTGGACTGACTGACTGACTGACTGACTGACTGACTAACTGACTGACTGAGACTGACTGACTGACTGCTTGACTCTCTGACTGGCTATTTCACTGACTGACTGAATGAATAAATGACTGACTGACACTGACTGACTGACTGCTTGACTACCTGACTGACTGCTTGACTGACTAACTGACTGGACAGGACTGACCGACTGACTGACTGACAGACTGACTGAATAAGGCTGACTGACTGACTGACTGAATAAGGCTGACTGACTGACTGACTGACAGACTGACTGAATAAGGCTGACCGACTGACTGACTGCCTGACTGACTGACTGACTGAATGACTGACTGACTGACTGACTGACTGACTGAGACTGGACTGGACTGACTGACTGAGACTGACTGACTGCTTTAGTGACTAACTGACTGCACAGGACTGACCGACTGACTGACTGACTGCCTGACTGACTGACTGACTGACTGAATGACTGACTGACTGAGACTAAATGACTGACTGCTTGACTGACTGGCTGAAGGACTAACTGACTGACTGAGTGACTGACTGACTGGACTGACTGACTGAGACTGAATGACTGAGTGCTTGACTGATTGACTGTCAGACTGACTGACTGACTTCGCAAAAGGGAAAAATAAAAAAAAAAGAATTATAAAATTAGAAAAAAATATTTGCATTTAAGATTTCCTTTCCGGCTGGGATTTGAACCCAGGGCGACACTCATGGAAGCCCAACGCTCTCGCCAATATACTATCGGATCTCTGTTGATCGGTGTCTTAAGTATAATAAAAACAAAAAATGCACCTTAGTAATTATTGATCTAAAATCTTTGAAATCTAAAGGTTGAATGATTAAACTGACTCAGAATTTTCTTCCGTACATAAATAATCCATATTTGCAAAAGAAAGAAATTGAAAAAAAAAAAGAATCTTCAAATTAGAAGAGAAATATATACATGGAAGATTTTCGTTCCTGCCGGGACTCGAATCCAGTACCACGCGCTTGGAACCCAACGGTCTAGCCATTAGGCTATCGGAGCTCTGTCGATGGAAGTCTTAAATATAATAAAAACAAAAAATGCACCTTGGTAATTATTGATTCAAACACTTTGAAATTTACAGGTCGAATAATTAAACTGACTCAGAATTTTTCTCCCTACATAAATAATCAATATTCGCAAAAGAGAAAAATTAAAAAAAAGAAGAAAAAATTTCAAACTAAAAGTATACATTGAAGATTTTCGTTCAGGCTGGGACTCGAACCCAGGGCCACTCGCTTGGAAGCCTAACACTCTAGCCATTAGTCTATGGGAGCTCTGTCGGTGGGAGTTTTAAATATAATAAAAACAAAAAATGCACCTTGGTAATTGTTTATTTAAACACTTTGAAATCTTCGTGTCGAAAAATTAAACTGACTGAGAATTTTCTTCCCTACATAAATAATCAATAATTGCAAAGGAAAGAAATTGAAAAAAAAAAGAATTTTCAAATTAGAAAAGAAATATATACATTGAAGATATTCGCTCCGGCTGGGACTCGAACCGAGGCCACTCGCTTGGAAGACCAGCGGTCTAGCCATTAGGCTATCGGAGTTCTGTCGAGCGGAGTCTTACTGCCTGACTGATACTGCCTGACTGACAGACTGACTCACTGACTGACTGATACTGACTGACTGACTCACTGACTGACCGAGACTGACTGACTAACTGCCTGACTGACTGAGACTGGACTGACTGACTGACTGACTGACTGACTGACTAACTGACTGACTGAGACTGACTGACTGACTGCTTGACTCTCTGACTGGCTATTTCACTGACTGACTGAATGACTAAATGACTGACTGACACTGACTGACTGACTGCTTGACTACCTGACTGACTGCTTGACTGACTAACTGACTGGACAGGACTGACCGACTGACTGACTGACAGACTGACTGAATAAGGATGACTGACAGACTGACTGAATAAGGCTGACTGACTGACAGACTGACTGAATAAGGCTGACCGACTGACTGACTGCCTGACTGACTGACTGACTGACTGACTGACTGAGACTGGACTGGACTGACTGACTGACTGACTGACTGAGACTGGACTGGACTGACTGACTGACTGACTGACTGAGACTGACTGACTGCTTTAGTGACTAACTGACTGCACAGGACTGACCGACTGACTGACTGACTGACTGCCTGACTGACTGACTGACTGAATGACTGACTGACTGAGACTAAATGACTGACTGCTTGACTGACTGGCTGAAGGACTAACTGACTGACTGAGTGACTGACTGACTGGACTGACTGACTGAGACTGAATGACTGAGTGCTTGACTGATTGACTGTCAGACTGACTGACTGACTTCGCAAAAGGGAAAAATAAAAAAAAAAGAATTATAAAATTAGAAAAAAATATTTGCATTTAAGATTTCCTTTCCGGCCGGGACTCGAACCCAGTACCACGCGCTAGGAACCCAATGGTCTAGCCATTAGGCTATCGGAGCTCTGTCGATGGAAGTCTTAAATATAATAAAAACAAAAAATGCACTTTGGTAATTATTGATTCAAACACTTTGAAATTTACAGGTCGAATAATTAAACTGACTCAGAATTTTTCTCCCTACATAAATAATCAATATTCGCAAAAGAGAAAAATTGAAAAAAAAGAAGAAGAAATTTCAAATTAGAAACTAAAAGTATACATTGAAGATTTTCGTTCAGGCTGGGACTCGAACCCAGGGCCACTCGCTTGGAAGCCTAACACTCTAGCCATTAGTCTATGGGAGCTCTGTCGGTGGGAGTTTTAAATATAATAAAAACAAAAAATGCACCTTGGTAATTGTTTATTTAAACACTTTGAAATCTTCGTGTCGAAAAATTAAACTGACTCAGAATTTTCTTCCCTACATAAATAATCAATAATTGCAAAGGAAAGAAATTGAAAAAAAAAAAGAATTTTCAAATTAGAAAAGAAATATATACATTGAAGATATTCGCTCCGGCTGGGACTCGAACCGAGGCCACTCGCTTGGAAGACCAGCGGTCTAGCCATTAGGCTATCGGAGTTCTGTCGAGCGGAGTATTACTGCCTGACTGATACTGCCTGACTGACAGACTGACTCACTGACTGACTGATACTGACTGATTGACTCACTGACTGACCGAGACTGACTGACTAACTGCCTGACTGACTGAGACTGGACTGACTGACTGACTGACTGACTGACTGACTAACTGACTGACTGAGACTGACTGACTGACTGCTTGACTCTCTGACTGGCTATTTCACTGACTGACTGAATGACTAAATGACTGACTGACACTGACTGACTGACTGCTTGACTACCTGACTGACTGCTTGACTGACTAACTGACTGGACAGGACTGACCGACTGACTGACTGACAGACTGACTGAATAAGGATGACTGACAGACTGACTGAATAAGGCTGACTGACTGACTGACTGACAAACTGACTGAATAAGGCTGACCGACTGACTGACTGCCTGACTGACTGACTGACTGAATGACTGACTGACTGACTGACCGAGACTGACTGATTGACTGACTGAGACTGGACTGGACTGACTGACTGACTGACTGACTGAGACTGACTGACTGCTTTAGTGACTAACTGACTGCACAGGACTGACCGACTGACTGACTGCCTGACTGACTGACTGACTGAATGACTGACTGACTGAGACTAAATGACTGACTGCTTGACTGACTGGCTGAAGGACTAACTGACTGACTGAGTGACTGACTGACTGGACTGACTGACTGAGACTGAATGACTGAGTGCTTGACTGATTGACTGTCAGACTGACTGACTGACTTCGCAAAAGGGAAAAATAAAAAAAAAAAGAATTATAAAATTAGAAAAAAATATTTGCATTTAAGATTTCCGTTCCGGCTGGGATTTGAACCCTGGACGACACTCATGGAAGCCCAACGCTCTCGCCAATATACTATCGGATCTCTGTTGATCGGTGTCTTAATTATAATAAAAACAAAAAATGCACCTTAGTAATTATTGATCTAAAATCTTTGAAATCTAAAGGTTGAATGATTAAACTGACTCAGAATTTTCTTCCGTACATAAATAATCCATATTTGCAAAAGAAAGAAATTGAAAAAAAAAGAATCTTCAGATTAGAAGAGAAATATATACATGGAAGATTTTCGTTCCGGCCGGGACTCGAACCCAGTACCACGCGCTTGGAACCCAACGGTCTAGCCATTAGGCTATCGGAGCTCTGTCGATGGAAGTCTTAAATATAATAAAAACAAAAAATGCACCTTGGTAATTATTGATTCAAACACTTTGAAATTTACAGGTCGAATAATTAAACTGACTCAGAATTTTTCTCCCTACATAAATAATCAATATTCGCAAAATAGAAAAATTAAAAAAAAAGAAGAAGAAATTTCAAATTAGAAACTAAAAGTATACATTGAAGATTTTCGTTCAGGCTGGGACTCGAACCGAGGCCACTCGCTTGGAAGACCAGCGGTCTAGCCATTAGGCTATCGGAGTTCTGTCGAGCGGAGTCTTACTGCCTGACTGATACTGCCTGACTGACAGACTGACTCACTGACTGACTGATACTGACTGACTGACTCACTGACTGACTAACTGCCTGACTGACTGAGACTGGACTGACTGACTGACTGACTGACTGACTGACTAACTGACTGACTGAGACTGACTGACTGACTGCTTGACTCTCTGACTGGCTATTTCACTGACTGACTGAATGACTAAATGACTGACTGACACTGACTGACTGACTGCTTGACTACCTGACTGACTGCTTGACTGACTAACTGACTGGACAGGACTGACCGACTGACTGACTGACAGACTGACTGAATAAGGCTGACTGACTGACTGACTGAATAAGGCTGACTGACTAACTGACTGACAGACTGACTGAATAAGGCTGACCGACTGACTGACTGCCTGACTGACTGACTGACTGAATGACTGACTGACTGACTGACCGAGACTGACTGACTGACTGACTGAGACTGGACTGGACTGACTGACTGACTGACTGACTGAGACTGACTGACTGCTTTAGTGACTAACTGACTGCACAGGACTGACCGACTGACTGACTGACTGACTGCCTGACTGACTGACTGACTGAATGACTGACTGACTGAGACTAAATGACTGACCGCTTGACTGACTGGCTGAAGGACTAACTGACTGACTGAGTGACTGACTGACTGGACTGACTGACTGAGACTGAATGACTGAGTGCTTGACTGATTGACTGTCAGACTGACTGACTGACTTCGCAAAAGGGAAAAATAAAAAAAAAGAATTATAAAATTAGAAAAAAATATTTGCATTTAAGATTTCCTTTCCGACTGGGATTTGAACCCAGGGCGACACTCATGGAAGCCCAACGCTCTCGCCAATATACTATCGGATCTCTGTTGATCGGTGTCTTAAGTATAATAAAAACAAAAAATGCACCTTAGTAATTATTGATCTAAAATCTTTGAAATCTAAAGGTTGAATGATTAAACTGACTCAGAATTTTCTTCCGTACATAAATAATCCATATTTGCAAAAGAAAGAAATTGAAAAAAAAAAGAATCTTCAAATTAGAAGAGAAATATATACATGGAAGATTTTCTTTCCGGCCGGGACTCGAATCCAGTACCACGCGCTTGGAACCCAACGGTCTAGCCATTAGGCTATCGGAGCTCTGTCGATGGAAGTCTTAAATATAATAAAAACAAAAAATGCACCTTGGTAATTATTGATTCAAACACTTTGAAATTTACAGGTCGAATAATTAAACTGACTCAGAATTTTTCTCCCTACATAAATAATCAATATTCGCAAAAGAGAAAAATTAAAAAAAAGAAGAAGAAATTTCAAACTAAAAGTATACATTGAAGATTTTCGTTCAGGCTGGGACTCGAACCCAGGGCCACTCGCTTGGAAGCCTAACACTCTAGCCATTAGTCTATGGGAGCTCTGTCGGTGGGAGTTTTAAATATAATAAAAACAAAAAATGCACCTTGGTAATTGTTTATTTAATCACTTTGAAATCTTCGTGTCGAAAAATTAAACTGACTGAGAATTTTCTTCCCTACATAAATAATCAATAATTGCAAAGGAAAGAAATTGAAAAAAAAAGAATTTTCAAATTAGAAAAGAAATATATACATTGAAGATATTCGCTCCGGCTGGGACTCGAACCGAGGCCACTCGCTTGGAAGACCAGCGGTCTAGCCATTAGGCTATCGGAGTTCTGTCGAGCGGAGTCTTACTGCCTGACTGATACTGCCTGACTGACAGACTGACTCACTGACTGACTGATACTGACTGACTGACTCACTGACTGACCGAGACTGACTGACTAACTGCCTGACTGACTGAGACTGGACTGACTGACTGACTGACTGACTAACTGACTGACTAACTGACTGACTGAGACTGACTGACTGACTGCTTGACTCTCTGACTGGCTATTTCACTGACTGACTGAATGACTAAATGACTGACTGACACTGACTGACTGACTGCTTGACTACCTGACTGACTGCTTGACTGACTAACTGACTGGACAGGACTGACCGACTGACTGACTGACAGACTGACTGAATAAGGATGACTGACAGACTGACTGAATAAGGCTGACTGACTGACTGACTGACAGACTGACTGAATAAGGCTGACCGACTGACTGACTGCCTGACTGACTGACTGACTGACTGACTGACTCACTGACTGACCGAGACTGACTGACTGACTGACTGACTGAGACTGACTGACTGCTTTAGTGACTAACTGACTGCACAGGACTGACCGACTGACTGACTGAGTGACTGCCTGACTGACTGACTGACTGAATGACTGACTGACTGAGACTAAATGACTGACTGCTTGACTGACTGGCTGAAGGACTAACTGACTGACTGAGTGACTGACTGACTGGACTGACTGACTGAGACTGAATGACTGAGTGCTTGACTGATTGACTGTCAGACTGACTGACTGACTTCGCAAAAGGGAAAAATAAAAAAAAAAAAGAATTATAAAAAAATATTTGCATTTAAGATTTCCGTTCCGGCTGGGATTTGAACCCAGGACGACACTCATGGAAGCCCAACGCTCTCGCCAATATACTATCGGATCTCTGTTGATCGGTGTCTTAATTATAATAAAAACAAAAAATGCACCTTAGTAATTATTGATCTAAAATCTTTGAAATCTAAAGGTTGAATGATTAAACTGACTCAGAATTTTCTTCCGTACATAAATAATCCATATTTGCAAAAGAAAGAAATTGAAAAAAAAAGAATCTTCAAATTAGAAGAGAAATATATACATGGAAGATTTTCGTTCCGGCCGGGACTCGAACCCAGTACCACGCGCTTGGAACCCAACGGTCTAGCCATTAGGCTATCGGAGCTCTGTCGATGGAAGTCTTAAATATAATAAAAACAAAAAATGCACCTTGGTAATTATTGATTCAAACACTTTGAAATTTACAGGTCGAATAATTAAACTGACTCAGAATTTTTCTCCCTACATAAATAATCAATATTCGCAAAATAGAAAAATTAAAAAAAAAGAAGAAGAAATTTCAAATTAGAAACTAAAAGTATACATTGAAGATTTTCGTTCAGGCTGGGACTCGAACCCAGGGCCACTCGCTTGGAAGCCTAACACTCTAGCCATTAGTCTATGGGAGCTCTGTCGGTGGGAGTTTTAAATATAATAAAAACAAAAAATGCACCTTGGTAATTGTTTATTTAAACACTTTGAAATCTTCGTGTCGAAAAATTAAACTGACTCAGAATTTTCTTCCCTACATAAATAATCAAGAATTGCAAAGGAAAGAAATTGAAAAAAAAAAGAATTTTCAAATTAGAAAAGAAATATATACATTGAAGATATTCGCTCCGGCTGGGACTCGAACCCAGGCCACTCGCTTGGAAGACCAGCGGTCTAGCCATTAGGCTATCGGAGTTCTTTCGAGCGGAGTCTTACTGCATGACTGATACTGCCTGACTGACAGACTGACTCACTGACTGACTGATACTGACTGACTGACTCACTGACTGACCGAGACTGACTGACTAACTGCCTGACTGACTGAGACTGGACTGACTGACTGACTGACTGACTGACTGACTAACTGACTGACTGAGACTGACTGACTGACTGCTTGACTCTCTGACTGGCTATTTCACTGACTGACTGAATGACTAAATGACTGACTGACACTGACTGACTGACTGCTTGACTACCTGACTAACTGCTTGACTGACTAACTGACTGGACAGGACTGACCGACTGACTGACTGACAGACTGACTGAATAAGGATGACTGACAGACTGACTGAATAAGGCTGACTGACTGACTGACTGACAGACTGACTGAATAAGGCTGACCGACTGACTGACTGCCTGACTGACTGACTGACTGAATGACTGACTGACTGACTGACCGAGACTGACTGACTGACTGACTGAGACTGGACTGGACTGACTGACTGACTGACTGACTGAGACTGACTGACTGCTTTAGTGACTAACTGACTGCACAGGACTGACCGACTGACTGACTGACTGACTGCCTGACTGACTGACTGACTGAATGACTGACTGACTGAGACTAAATGACTGACTGCTTGACTGACTGGCTGAAGGACTAACTGACTGACTGAGTGACTGACTGACTGGACTGACTGACTGAGACTGAATGACTGAGTGCTTGACTGATTGACTGTCAGACTGACTGACTGACTTCGCAAAAGGGAAAAATAAAAAAAAAAGAATTATAAAATTAGAAAAAAATATTTGCATTTAAGATTTTCTTTCTAGCTGGGATTTGAACCCAGGGCGACCCTCATGGAAGCCCAACGCTCTCGCCAATATACTATCGGATCTCTGTTGATCGGTGTCTTAATTATAATAAAAACAAAAAATGCACCTTAGTAATTATTGATCTAAAATCTTTGAAATCTAAAGGTCGAATGATTAAACTGACTCAGAATTTTCTTCCGTACATAAATAATCCATATTTGCAAAAGAAAGAAATTGAAAAAAAAAAGAATCTTCAAATTAGAAGAGAAATATATACATGGAAGATTTTCGTTCCGGCCGGGACTCGAACCCAGTACCACGCGCTTGGAACCCAACGGTCTAGCCATTAGGCTATCGGAGCTCTGTCGATGGACGTCTTAAATATAATAAAAACAAAAAATGCACCTTGGTAATTATTGATTCAAACACTTTGAAATTTACAGGTCGAATAATTAAACTGACTCAGAATTTTTCTCCCTACATAAATAATCAATATTCGCAAAAGAGAAAAATTAAAAAAAAAAGAAGAAGAAATTTCAAATTAGAAACTAAAAGCATACATTGAAGATTTTCGTTCAGGCTGGGCCTCGAACCCAGGGCCACTCGCTTGGAAGCCTAACACTCTAGCCATTAGTCTATGGGAGCTCTGTCGGTGGGAGTTTTAAATATAAAAAAAAACAAAAAATGCACCTTGGTAATTGTTTATTTAAACACTTTGAAATCTTCGTGTCGAAAAATTAAACTGACTCAGAATTTTCTTCCCTACATAAATAATCAATAATTGCAAAGGAAAGAAATTGAAAAAAAAAAGAATTTTCAAATTAGAAAAGAAATATATACATTGAAGATATTCGCTCCGGCTGGGACTCGAACCCAGGCCACTCGCTTGGAAGACCAGCGGTCTAGCCATTAGGCTATCGGAGTTCTGTCGAGCGGAGTCTTACTGCCTGACTGATACTGCCTGACTGACAGACTGACTCACTGACTGACTGATACTGACTGACTGACTCACTGACTGACCGAGACTGACTGACTAACTGCCTGACTGACTGAGACTGGACTGACTGACTGACTGACTGACTGACTGACTGACTAACTGAGACTGACTGACTGACTGCTTGACTCTCTGACTGGCTATTTCACTGACTGACTGAATGACTAAATGACTGACTGACACTGACTGACTGACTGCTTGACTACCTGACTGACTGCTTGACTGACTAACTGACTGGACAGGACTGACCGACTGACTGACTGACAGACTGACTGAATAAGGATGACTGACAGACTGACTGAATAAGGCTGACTGACTGACTGACTGACAGACTGACTGAATAAGGCTGACCGACTGACTGACTGCCTGACTGACTGACTGACTGAATGACTGACTGACTGACTGACCGAGACTGTCTGACTGACTGACTGAGACTGGACTGGACTGACTGACTGACTGACTGACTGAGACTGACTGACTGCTTTAGTGACTAACTGACTGCACAGGACTGACCGACTGACTGACTGACTGACTGCCTGACTGACTGACTGACTGACTGACTGAATGACTGACTGACTGAGACTAAATGACTGACTGCTTGACTGACTGGCTGAAGGACTAACTGACTGACTGAGTGACTGACTGACTGGACTGACTGACTGAGACTGAATGACTGAGTGCTTGACTGATTGACTGTCAGACTGACTGACTGACTTCGCAAAAGGGAAAAATGAAAAAAAAGAATTATAAAATTAGAAAAAAATATTTGCATTTAAGATTTCCTTTCCGGCCGGGACTCGAACCCAGTACCACGCGCTAGGAACCCAACAGTCTAGCCATTAGGCTATCGGAGCTCTGTCGATGGAAGTCTTAAATATAATAAAAACAAAAAATGCACCTTGGTAATTATTGATTCAAACACTTTGAAATTTACAGGTCGAATAATTAAACTGACTCAGAATTTTTCTCCCTACATAAATAATCAATATTCGCAAAAGAGAAAAATTAAAAAAAAAAGAAGAAGAAATTTCAAATTAGAAACTAAAAGTATACATTGAAGATTTTCGTTCAGGCTGGGACTCGAACCCAGGACCACTCGCTTGGAAGCCTAACACACTAGCCATTAGTCTATGGGAGCTCTGTCGGTGGGAGTTTTAAATATAATAAAAACAAAAAATGCACCTTGGTAATTGTTTATTTAAACACTTTGAAATCTTCGTGTCGAAAAATTAAACTGACTCAGAATTTTCTTCCCTACATAAATAATCAATAATTGCAAAGGAAAGAAATTGAAAAAAAAAAGAATTTTCAAATTAGAAAAGAAATATATACATTGAAGATATTCGCTCCGGCTGGGACTCGAACCCAGGCCACTCGCTTGGAAGACCAGCGGTCTAGCCATTAGGCTATCGGAGTTCTGTCGAGCGGAGTCTTACTGCCTGACTGATACTGCCTGACTGACAGACTGACTCACTGACTGACTGATACTGACTGACTGACTCACTGACTGACCGAGACTGACTGACTAACTGCCTGACTGACTGAGACTGGACTGACTGACTGACTGACTGACTGACTGACTAACTGACTGACTGAGACTGACTGACTGACTGCTTGACTCTCTGACTGGCTATTTCACTGACTGACTGAATGACTAAATGACTGACTGACACTGACTGACTGACTGCTTGACTACCTGACTGACTGCTTGACTGACTAACTGACTGGACAGGACTGACCGACTGACTGACTGACAGACTGACTGAATAAGGATGACTGACAGACTGACTGAATAAGGCTGACTGACTGACTGACTGACAGACTGACTGAATAAGGCTGACCGACTGACTGACTGCCTGACTGACTGACTGACTGAATGACTGACTGACTGACTGACTGACTGAGACTGGACTGGACTGACTGACTGACTGACTGACTGAGACTGACTGACTGCTTTAGTGACTAACTGACTGCACAGGACTGACCGACTGACTGACTGACTGACTGACTGAGACTAAATGACTGACTGCTTGACTGACTGGCTGAAGGACTAACTGACTGACTGAGTGACTGACTGACTGGACTGACTGACTGAGACTGAATGACTGAGTGCTTGACTGATTGACTGTCAGACTGACTGACTGACTTCGCAAAAGGGAAAAATAAAAAAAAAGAATTATAAAATTAGAAAAAAATATTTGCATTTAAGATTTCCTTTCCGGCTGGGATTTGAACCCAGGGCGACACTCATGGAAGCCCAACGCTCTCGCCAATATACTATCGGATCTCTGTTGATCGGTGTCTTAATTATAATAAAAACAAAAAATGCACCTTAGTAATTATTGATCTAAAATCTTTGAAATCTAAAGGTCGAATGATTAAACTGACTCAGAATTTTCTTCCGTACATAAATAATCCATATTTGCAAAAGAAAGAAATTGAAAAAAAAAAGAAGAAGAAATTTCAAATTAGAAACTAAAAGTATACATTGAAGATTTTCGTTCAGGCTGGGACTCGAACCCAGGGCCACTCGCTTGGAAGCCTAACACTCTAGCCATTAGTCTATGGGAGCTCTGTCGGTGGGAGTTTTAAATATAATAAAAACAAAAAATGCACCTTGGTAATTGTTTATTTAAACACTTTGAAATCTTCGTGTCGAAAAATTAAACTGACTCAGAATTTTCTTCCCTACATAAATAATCAATAATTGCAAAGGAAAGAATTTGAAAAAAAAAAGAATTTTCAAATTAGAAAAGAAATATATACATTGAAGATATTCGCTCCGGCTGGGACTCGAACCCAGGCCACTCGCTTGGAAGACCAGCGGTCTAGCCATTAGGCTATCGGAGTTCTGTCGAGCGGAGTCTTACTGCCTGACTGATACTGCCTGACTGACAGACTGACTCACTGACTGACTGATACTGACTGACTGACTCACTGACTGACCGAGACTGACTGACTAAATGCCTGACTGACTGAGACTGGACTGACTGACTGACTGACTGACTGACTGACTGAGACTGACTGACTGACTGCTTGACTCTCTGACTGGCTATTTCACTGACTGACTGAATGAATAAATGACTGACTGACACTGACTGACTGACTGCTTGACTACCTGACTGACTGCTTGACTGACTAAGTGACTGGACAGGACTGACCGACTGACTGACTGACAGACTGACTGAATAAGGATGACTGACAGACTGACTGAATAAGGCTGACTGACTGACTGACTGACAGACTGACTGAATAAGGCTGACCGACTGACTGACTGCCTGACTGACTGACTGACTGAATGACTGACTGACTGACTGAATGACTGACTGACTGACTGACCGAGACTGGACTGGACTGACTGACTGACTGACTGACTGAGACTGACTGACTGCTTTAGTGACTAACTGACTGCACAGGACTGACCGACTGACTGACTGACTGACTGCGTGACTGACTGACTGACTGAATGACTGACTGACTGAGACTAAATGACTGACTGCTTGACTGACTGGCTGAAGGACTAACTGACTGACTGAGTGACTGACTGACTGGACTGACTGACTGAGACTGAATGACTGAGTGATTGACTGATTGACTGTCAGACTGACTGACTGACTTCGCAAAAGGGAAAAATAAAAAAAAAAGAATTATAAAATTAGAAAAAAATATTTGCATTTAAGATTTCCTTTCCGACTGGGATTTGAACCCAGGGCGACACTCATGGAAGCCCAACGCTCTCGCCAATATACTATCGGATCTCTGTTGATCGGTGTCTTAAGTATAATAAAAACAAAAAATGCACCTTAGTAATTATTGATCTAAAATCTTTGAAATCTAAAGGTTGAATGATTAAACTGACTCAGAATTTTCTTCCGTACATAAATAATCCATATTTGCAAAAGAAAGAAATTGAAAAAAAAAAGAATCTTCAAATTAGAAGAGAAATATATACATGGAAGATTTTCTTTCCGGCCGGGACTCGAATCCAGTACCACGCGCTTGGAACCCAACGGTCTAGCCATTAGGCTATCGGAGCTCTGTCGATGGAAGTCTTAAATATAATAAAAACAAAAAATGCACCTTGGTAATTATTGATTCAAACACTTTGAAATTTACAGGTCGAATAATTAAACTGACTCAGAATTTTTCTCCCTACATAAATAATCAATATTCGCAAAAGAGAAAAATTAAAAAAAAGAAGAAGAAATTTCAAACTAAAAGTATACATTGAAGATTTTCGTTCAGGCTGGGACTCGAACCCAGGGCCACTCGCTTGGAAGCCTAACACTCTAGCCATTAGTCTATGGGAGCTCTGTCGGTGGGAGTTTTAAATATAATAAAAACAAAAAATGCACCTTGGTAATTGTTTATTTAATCACTTTGAAATCTTCGTGTCGAAAAATTAAACTGACTGAGAATTTTCTTCCCTACATAAATAATCAATAATTGCAAAGGAAAGAAATTGAAAAAAAAAGAATTTTCAAATTAGAAAAGAAATATATACATTGAAGATATTCGCTCCGGCTGGGACTCGAACCGAGGCCACTCGCTTGGAAGACCAGCGGTCTAGCCATTAGGCTATCGGAGTTCTGTCGAGCGGAGTCTTACTGCCTGACTGATACTGCCTGACTGACAGACTGACTCACTGACTGACTGATACTGACTGACTGACTCACTGACTGACCGAGACTGACTGACTAACTGCCTGACTGACTGAGACTGGACTGACTGACTGACTGACTGACTAACTGACTGACTAACTGACTGACTGAGACTGACTGACTGACTGCTTGACTCTCTGACTGGCTATTTCACTGACTGACTGAATGACTAAATGACTGACTGACACTGACTGACTGACTGCTTGACTACCTGACTGACTGCTTGACTGACTAACTGACTGGACAGGACTGACCGACTGACTGACTGACAGACTGACTGAATAAGGATGACTGACAGACTGACTGAATAAGGCTGACTGACTGACTGACTGACAGACTGACTGAATAAGGCTGACCGACTGACTGACTGCCTGACTGACTGACTGACTGACTGACTGACTCACTGACTGACCGAGACTGACTGACTGACTGACTGACTGAGACTGACTGACTGCTTTAGTGACTAACTGACTGCACAGGACTGACCGACTGACTGACTGAGTGACTGCCTGACTGACTGACTGACTGAATGACTGACTGACTGAGACTAAATGACTGACTGCTTGACTGACTGGCTGAAGGACTAACTGACTGACTGAGTGACTGACTGACTGGACTGACTGACTGAGACTGAATGACTGAGTGCTTGACTGATTGACTGTCAGACTGACTGACTGACTTCGCAAAAGGGAAAAATAAAAAAAAAAAAGAATTATAAAAAAATATTTGCATTTAAGATTTCCGTTCCGGCTGGGATTTGAACCCAGGACGACACTCATGGAAGCCCAACGCTCTCGCCAATATACTATCGGATCTCTGTTGATCGGTGTCTTAATTATAATAAAAACAAAAAATGCACCTTAGTAATTATTGATCTAAAATCTTTGAAATCTAAAGGTTGAATGATTAAACTGACTCAGAATTTTCTTCCGTACATAAATAATCCATATTTGCAAAAGAAAGAAATTGAAAAAAAAAGAATCTTCAAATTAGAAGAGAAATATATACATGGAAGATTTTCGTTCCGGCCGGGACTCGAACCCAGTACCACGCGCTTGGAACCCAACGGTCTAGCCATTAGGCTATCGGAGCTCTGTCGATGGAAGTCTTAAATATAATAAAAACAAAAAATGCACCTTGGTAATTATTGATTCAAACACTTTGAAATTTACAGGTCGAATAATTAAACTGACTCAGAATTTTTCTCCCTACATAAATAATCAATATTCGCAAAATAGAAAAATTAAAAAAAAAGAAGAAGAAATTTCAAATTAGAAACTAAAAGTATACATTGAAGATTTTCGTTCAGGCTGGGACTCGAACCCAGGGCCACTCGCTTGGAAGCCTAACACTCTAGCCATTAGTCTATGGGAGCTCTGTCGGTGGGAGTTTTAAATATAATAAAAACAAAAAATGCACCTTGGTAATTGTTTATTTAAACACTTTGAAATCTTCGTGTCGAAAAATTAAACTGACTCAGAATTTTCTTCCCTACATAAATAATCAAGAATTGCAAAGGAAAGAAATTGAAAAAAAAAAGAATTTTCAAATTAGAAAAGAAATATATACATTGAAGATATTCGCTCCGGCTGGGACTCGAACCCAGGCCACTCGCTTGGAAGACCAGCGGTCTAGCCATTAGGCTATCGGAGTTCTTTCGAGCGGAGTCTTACTGCATGACTGATACTGCCTGACTGACAGACTGACTCACTGACTGACTGATACTGACTGACTGACTCACTGACTGACCGAGACTGACTGACTAACTGCCTGACTGACTGAGACTGGACTGACTGACTGACTGACTGACTGACTGACTAACTGACTGACTGAGACTGACTGACTGACTGCTTGACTCTCTGACTGGCTATTTCACTGACTGACTGAATGACTAAATGACTGACTGACACTGACTGACTGACTGCTTGACTACCTGACTAACTGCTTGACTGACTAACTGACTGGACAGGACTGACCGACTGACTGACTGACAGACTGACTGAATAAGGATGACTGACAGACTGACTGAATAAGGCTGACTGACTGACTGACTGACAGACTGACTGAATAAGGCTGACCGACTGACTGACTGCCTGACTGACTGACTGACTGAATGACTGACTGACTGACTGACCGAGACTGACTGACTGACTGACTGAGACTGGACTGGACTGACTGACTGACTGACTGACTGAGACTGACTGACTGCTTTAGTGACTAACTGACTGCACAGGACTGACCGACTGACTGACTGACTGACTGCCTGACTGACTGACTGACTGAATGACTGACTGACTGAGACTAAATGACTGACTGCTTGACTGACTGGCTGAAGGACTAACTGACTGACTGAGTGACTGACTGACTGGACTGACTGACTGAGACTGAATGACTGAGTGCTTGACTGATTGACTGTCAGACTGACTGACTGACTTCGCAAAAGGGAAAAATAAAAAAAAAAGAATTATAAAATTAGAAAAAAATATTTGCATTTAAGATTTTCTTTCTAGCTGGGATTTGAACCCAGGGCGACCCTCATGGAAGCCCAACGCTCTCGCCAATATACTATCGGATCTCTGTTGATCGGTGTCTTAATTATAATAAAAACAAAAAATGCACCTTAGTAATTATTGATCTAAAATCTTTGAAATCTAAAGGTCGAATGATTAAACTGACTCAGAATTTTCTTCCGTACATAAATAATCCATATTTGCAAAAGAAAGAAATTGAAAAAAAAAAGAATCTTCAAATTAGAAGAGAAATATATACATGGAAGATTTTCGTTCCGGCCGGGACTCGAACCCAGTACCACGCGCTTGGAACCCAACGGTCTAGCCATTAGGCTATCGGAGCTCTGTCGATGGACGTCTTAAATATAATAAAAACAAAAAATGCACCTTGGTAATTATTGATTCAAACACTTTGAAATTTACAGGTCGAATAATTAAACTGACTCAGAATTTTTCTCCCTACATAAATAATCAATATTCGCAAAAGAGAAAAATTAAAAAAAAAAGAAGAAGAAATTTCAAATTAGAAACTAAAAGCATACATTGAAGATTTTCGTTCAGGCTGGGCCTCGAACCCAGGGCCACTCGCTTGGAAGCCTAACACTCTAGCCATTAGTCTATGGGAGCTCTGTCGGTGGGAGTTTTAAATATAAAAAAAAACAAAAAATGCACCTTGGTAATTGTTTATTTAAACACTTTGAAATCTTCGTGTCGAAAAATTAAACTGACTCAGAATTTTCTTCCCTACATAAATAATCAATAATTGCAAAGGAAAGAAATTGAAAAAAAAAAGAATTTTCAAATTAGAAAAGAAATATATACATTGAAGATATTCGCTCCGGCTGGGACTCGAACCCAGGCCACTCGCTTGGAAGACCAGCGGTCTAGCCATTAGGCTATCGGAGTTCTGTCGAGCGGAGTCTTACTGCCTGACTGATACTGCCTGACTGACAGACTGACTCACTGACTGACTGATACTGACTGACTGACTCACTGACTGACCGAGACTGACTGACTAACTGCCTGACTGACTGAGACTGGACTGACTGACTGACTGACTGACTGACTGACTGACTAACTGAGACTGACTGACTGACTGCTTGACTCTCTGACTGGCTATTTCACTGACTGACTGAATGACTAAATGACTGACTGACACTGACTGACTGACTGCTTGACTACCTGACTGACTGCTTGACTGACTAACTGACTGGACAGGACTGACCGACTGACTGACTGACAGACTGACTGAATAAGGATGACTGACAGACTGACTGAATAAGGCTGACTGACTGACTGACTGACAGACTGACTGAATAAGGCTGACCGACTGACTGACTGCCTGACTGACTGACTGACTGAATGACTGACTGACTGACTGACCGAGACTGTCTGACTGACTGACTGAGACTGGACTGGACTGACTGACTGACTGACTGACTGAGACTGACTGACTGCTTTAGTGACTAACTGACTGCACAGGACTGACCGACTGACTGACTGACTGACTGCCTGACTGACTGACTGACTGACTGACTGAATGACTGACTGACTGAGACTAAATGACTGACTGCTTGACTGACTGGCTGAAGGACTAACTGACTGACTGAGTGACTGACTGACTGGACTGACTGACTGAGACTGAATGACTGAGTGCTTGACTGATTGACTGTCAGACTGACTGACTGACTTCGCAAAAGGGAAAAATGAAAAAAAAGAATTATAAAATTAGAAAAAAATATTTGCATTTAAGATTTCCTTTCCGGCCGGGACTCGAACCCAGTACCACGCGCTAGGAACCCAACAGTCTAGCCATTAGGCTATCGGAGCTCTGTCGATGGAAGTCTTAAATATAATAAAAACAAAAAATGCACCTTGGTAATTATTGATTCAAACACTTTGAAATTTACAGGTCGAATAATTAAACTGACTCAGAATTTTTCTCCCTACATAAATAATCAATATTCGCAAAAGAGAAAAATTAAAAAAAAAAGAAGAAGAAATTTCAAATTAGAAACTAAAAGTATACATTGAAGATTTTCGTTCAGGCTGGGACTCGAACCCAGGACCACTCGCTTGGAAGCCTAACACACTAGCCATTAGTCTATGGGAGCTCTGTCGGTGGGAGTTTTAAATATAATAAAAACAAAAAATGCACCTTGGTAATTGTTTATTTAAACACTTTGAAATCTTCGTGTCGAAAAATTAAACTGACTCAGAATTTTCTTCCCTACATAAATAATCAATAATTGCAAAGGAAAGAAATTGAAAAAAAAAAGAATTTTCAAATTAGAAAAGAAATATATACATTGAAGATATTCGCTCCGGCTGGGACTCGAACCCAGGCCACTCGCTTGGAAGACCAGCGGTCTAGCCATTAGGCTATCGGAGTTCTGTCGAGCGGAGTCTTACTGCCTGACTGATACTGCCTGACTGACAGACTGACTCACTGACTGACTGATACTGACTGACTGACTCACTGACTGACCGAGACTGACTGACTAACTGCCTGACTGACTGAGACTGGACTGACTGACTGACTGACTGACTGACTGACTAACTGACTGACTGAGACTGACTGACTGACTGCTTGACTCTCTGACTGGCTATTTCACTGACTGACTGAATGACTAAATGACTGACTGACACTGACTGACTGACTGCTTGACTACCTGACTGACTGCTTGACTGACTAACTGACTGGACAGGACTGACCGACTGACTGACTGACAGACTGACTGAATAAGGATGACTGACAGACTGACTGAATAAGGCTGACTGACTGACTGACTGACAGACTGACTGAATAAGGCTGACCGACTGACTGACTGCCTGACTGACTGACTGACTGAATGACTGACTGACTGACTGACTGACTGAGACTGGACTGGACTGACTGACTGACTGACTGACTGAGACTGACTGACTGCTTTAGTGACTAACTGACTGCACAGGACTGACCGACTGACTGACTGACTGACTGACTGAGACTAAATGACTGACTGCTTGACTGACTGGCTGAAGGACTAACTGACTGACTGAGTGACTGACTGACTGGACTGACTGACTGAGACTGAATGACTGAGTGCTTGACTGATTGACTGTCAGACTGACTGACTGACTTCGCAAAAGGGAAAAATAAAAAAAAAGAATTATAAAATTAGAAAAAAATATTTGCATTTAAGATTTCCTTTCCGGCTGGGATTTGAACCCAGGGCGACACTCATGGAAGCCCAACGCTCTCGCCAATATACTATCGGATCTCTGTTGATCGGTGTCTTAATTATAATAAAAACAAAAAATGCACCTTAGTAATTATTGATCTAAAATCTTTGAAATCTAAAGGTCGAATGATTAAACTGACTCAGAATTTTCTTCCGTACATAAATAATCCATATTTGCAAAAGAAAGAAATTGAAAAAAAAAAGAAGAAGAAATTTCAAATTAGAAACTAAAAGTATACATTGAAGATTTTCGTTCAGGCTGGGACTCGAACCCAGGGCCACTCGCTTGGAAGCCTAACACTCTAGCCATTAGTCTATGGGAGCTCTGTCGGTGGGAGTTTTAAATATAATAAAAACAAAAAATGCACCTTGGTAATTGTTTATTTAAACACTTTGAAATCTTCGTGTCGAAAAATTAAACTGACTCAGAATTTTCTTCCCTACATAAATAATCAATAATTGCAAAGGAAAGAATTTGAAAAAAAAAAGAATTTTCAAATTAGAAAAGAAATATATACATTGAAGATATTCGCTCCGGCTGGGACTCGAACCCAGGCCACTCGCTTGGAAGACCAGCGGTCTAGCCATTAGGCTATCGGAGTTCTGTCGAGCGGAGTCTTACTGCCTGACTGATACTGCCTGACTGACAGACTGACTCACTGACTGACTGATACTGACTGACTGACTCACTGACTGACCGAGACTGACTGACTAAATGCCTGACTGACTGAGACTGGACTGACTGACTGACTGACTGACTGACTGACTGAGACTGACTGACTGACTGCTTGACTCTCTGACTGGCTATTTCACTGACTGACTGAATGAATAAATGACTGACTGACACTGACTGACTGACTGCTTGACTACCTGACTGACTGCTTGACTGACTAAGTGACTGGACAGGACTGACCGACTGACTGACTGACAGACTGACTGAATAAGGATGACTGACAGACTGACTGAATAAGGCTGACTGACTGACTGACTGACAGACTGACTGAATAAGGCTGACCGACTGACTGACTGCCTGACTGACTGACTGACTGAATGACTGACTGACTGACTGAATGACTGACTGACTGACTGACCGAGACTGACTGGCTGACTGACTGAGACTGGACTGGACTGACTGACTGACTGACTGACTGAGACTGACTGACTGCTTTAGTGACTAACTGACTGCACAGGACTGACCGACTGACTGACTGACTGACTGACTGACTGAGACTAAATGACTGACTGCTTGACTGACTGGCTGAAGGACTAACTGACTGACTGAGTGACTGACTGACTGGACTGACTGACTGAGATTGAATGACTGAGTGCTTGACTGATTGACTGTCAGACTGACTGACTGACTTCGCAAAAGGGAAAAATAAAAAAAAGAATTATAAAATTAGAAAAAAATATTTGCATTTAAGATTTCCTTTCCGGCTGGGATTTGAACCCAGGGCGACACTCATGGAAGCCCAACGCTCTCGCCAATGTACTATCGGATCTCTGTTGATCGGTGTCTTAATTATAATAAAAACAAAAAATGCACCTTAGTAATTATTGATCTAAAATCTTTGAAATCTAAAGGTCGAATGATTAAACTGACTCAGAATTTTCTTCCGTACATAAATAATCCATATTTGCAAAAGAAAGAAATTGAAAAAAAAAAGAATCTTCAAATTAGAAGAGAAATATATACATGGAAGATTTTCGTTCCGGCCGGGACTCGAACCCAGTACCACGCGCTTGGAACCCAACGGTCTAGCCATTAGGCTATCGGACCTCTGTCGATGGAAGTCTTAAATATAATAAAAACAAAAAATGCACCTTGGTAATTATTGATTCAAACACTTTGAAATTTACAGGTCGAATAATTAAACTGACTCAGAATTTTTCTCCCTACATAAATAATCAATATTCGCAAAAGAGAAAAATTAAAAAAAAAAGAAGAAGAAATTTCAAATTAGAAACTAAAAGTATACATTGAAGATTTTCGTTCAGGCTGGGACTCGAACCCAGGGCCACTCGCTTGGAAGCCTAACACTCTAGCCATTAGTCTATGGGAGCTCTGTCGGTGGGAGTTTTAAATATAATAAAAACAAAAAATGCACCTTGGTAATTGTTTATTTAAACACTTTGAAATCTTTGTGTCGAAAAATTAAACTGACTCAGAATTTTCTTCCCTACATAAATAATCAATAATTGCAAAGGAAAGAAATTGAAAAAAAAAGAATTTTCAAATTAGAAAAGAAATATATACATTGAAGATATTCGCTCCGGCTGGGACTCGAACCCAGGCCACTCGCTTGGAAGACCAGCGGTCTAGCCATTAGGCTATCGGAGTTCTGTCGAGGGGAGTCTTACTGCCTGACTGATACTGCCTGACCGACAGACTGACTCACTGACTGACTGATACTGACTGACTGACTCACTGACTGACCGAGACTGACTGACTAACTGCCTGACTGACTGAGACTGGACTGACTGACTGACTGACTGACTGACTGACTAACTGACTGACTGAGACTGACTGACTGACTGCTTGACTCTGTGACTGGCTATTTCACTGACTGACTGAATGACTAAATGACTGACTGACACTGACTGACTGACTGCTTGACTGACTAACTGACTGGACAGGACTGACCGACTGACTGACTGACTGACAGACTGAATGAATAAGGATGACTGACAGACTGACTGAATAAGGCTGACTGACTGACTGACTGACAGACTGACTGAATAAGGCTGACCGACTGACTGACTGCCTGACTGACTGACTGACTGAATGACTGACTGACTGACTGACCGAGACTGACTGACTGACTGACTGAGACTGGACTGGACTGACTGACTGACTGACTGACTGAGACTGACTGACTGCTTTAGTGACTAACTGACTGCACAGGACTGACCGACTGACTGACTGACTGACTGCCTGACTGACTGACTGACTGAATGACTGACTGACTGAGACTAAATGACTGACTGCTTGACTGACTGGCTGAAGGACTAACTGACTGACTGAATGACTGACTGACTGGACTGACTGACTGAGACTGAATGACTGAGTGCTTGACTGATTGACTGTCAGACTGACTGACTGACTTCGCAAAAGGGAAAAATAAAAAAAAAGAATTATAAAATTAGAAAAAAATATTTGCATTTAAGATTTCCTTTCCGGCCGGGACTCGAACCCAGTACCACGCGCTAGGAACCCAACAGTCTAGCCATTAGGCTATCGGAGCTCTGTCGATGGAAGTCTTAAATATAATAAAAACAAAAAATGCACCTTGGTAATTATTGATTCAAACACTTTGAAATTTACAGGTCGAATAATTAAACTGACTCAGAATTTTTCTCCCTACATAAATAATCAATATTCGCAAAAGAGAAAAATTAAAAAAAAAAAGAAGAAGAAATTTCAAATTAGAAACTGAAAGTATACATTGAAGATTTCCGTTCAGGCTGGGACTCGAACCCAGGGCCACTCGCTTGGAAGCCTAACACTCTAGCCATTAGTCTATGGGAGCTCTGTCGGTGGGAGTTTTAAATATAATAAAAACAAAAAATGCACCTTGGTAATTGTTTATTTAAACACTTTGAAATCTTCGTGTCGAAAAATTAAACTGACTCAGAATTTTCTTCCCTACATAAATAATCAATAATTGCAAAGGAAAGAAATTGAAAAAAAAAAGAATTTTCAAATTAGAAAAGAAATATATACATTGAAGATATTCGCTCCGGCTGGGACTCGAACCCAGGACACTCGCTTGGAAGACCAGCGGTCTAGCCATTAGGCTATCGGAGTTCTGTCGAGCGGAGTCTTACTGCCTGACTGACAGACAGACTGAATAAGGATGACTGACAGACTGACTGAATAAGCCTGACTGACTGACTGACTGACAGACTGACTGAATAAGGCTGACCGACTGACTGACTGCCTGACTGACTGACTGACTGAATGACTGACTGACTGAATGACTGACTGACTGACTGACCGAGACTGACTGACTGACTGACTGAATGACTGACTGACTGACTGACCGAGACTGACTGACTGAGACTGACTGACTGAGACTGACTGACTGCTTTAGTGACTAACTGACTGCACAGGACTGACCGACTGACTGACTGACTGACTGCCTGACTGACTGACTGACTGAATGACTGACTGACTGAGACTAAATGACTGACTGCTTGACTGACTGGCTGAAGGACTAACTGACTGACTGAGTGACTGACTGACTGGACTGACTGACTGAGACTGAATGACTGAGTGCTTGACTGATTGACTGTCAGACTGACTGACTGACTTCGCAAAAGGGAAAAATAAAAAAAAGAATTATAAAATTAGAAAAAAATATTTGCATTTAAGATTTCCTTTCCGGCCGGGACTCGAACCCAGTACCACGCGCTAGGAACCCAACGGTCTAGCTATTAGGCTATCGGAGCTCTGTCGATGGAAGTCTAAAATATAATAAAAACAAAAAATGCACCTTGGTAATTATTGATTCAAACACTTTGAAATTTACAGGTCGAATAATTAAACTGACTCAGAATTTTTCTCCCTACATAAATAATCAATATTCGCAAAAGAGAAAAATTAAAAAAAAAAGAAGAAGAAATTTCAAATTAGAAACTAAAAGTATACATTGAAGATTTTCGTTCAGGCTGGGACTCGAACCCAGGGCCACTCGCTTGGAAGCCTAACACTCTAGCCATTAGTCTATGGGAGCTCTGTCGGTGGGAGTTTTAAATATAATAAAAACAAAAAATGCACCTTGGTAATTGTTTATTTAAACACTTTGAAATCTTCGTGTCGAAAAATTAAACTGACTCAGAATTTTCTTCCCTACATAAATAATCAATAATTGCAAAGGAAAGAAATTGAAAAAAAAAAGAATTTTCAAATTAGAAAAGAAATATATACATTGAAGATATTCGCTCCGGCTGGGACTCGAACCCAGGCCACTCGCTTGGAAGACCAGCGGTCTAGCCATTAGGCTATCGGAGTTCTGTCGAGCGGAGTCTTACTGCCTGACTGATACTGCCTGACTGACAGACTGACTCACTGTCTGACTGATACTGACTGACTGACTCACTGACTGACCGAGACTGACTGACTAACTGCCTGACTGACTGAGACTGGACTGACTGACTGACTGACTGACTGACTGACTAACTGACTGACTGAGACTGACTGACTGACTGCTTGACTCTCTGACTGGCTATTTCACTGACTGACTGAATGACTAAATGACTGACTGACACTGACTGACTGACTGCTTGACTACCTGACTGACTGCTTGACTGACTATCTGACTGGACAGGACTGACCGACTGACTGACTGACAGACTGACTGAATAAGGATGACTGACAGATTGACTGAATAAGGCTGACTGACTGACTGACTGACAGACTGACTGAATAAGGCTGACCGACTGACTGACTACCTGACTGACTGACTGAGACTGGACTGGACTGACTGACTGACTGACTGACTGAGACTGACTGACTGCTTTAGTGACTAACTGACTGCACAGGACTGACCGACTGACTGACTGACTGACAGCCTGACTGATTGACTGACTGACTGAGACTAAATGACTGACTGCTTGACTGACTGGCTGAAGGACTAACTGACTGACTGAGTGACTGACTGACTGGACTGACTGACTGAGACTGAATGACTGAGTGCTTGACTGATTGACTGTCAGACTGACTGACTGACTTCGCAAAAGGGAAAAATAAAAAAAAAGAATTATAAAATTAGAAAAAAATATTTGCATTTAAGATTTCCTTTCCGGCTGGGATTTGAACCCAGGGCGACACTCATGGAAGCCCAACGCTCTCGCCAATATACTATCGGATCTCTGTTGATCGGTGTCTTAATTATAATAAAAACAAAAAATGCACCTTAGTAATTATTGATCTAAAATCTTTGAAATCTAAAGGTCGAATGATTAAACTGACTCAGAATTTTCTTCCGTACATAAATAATCCATATTTGCAAAAGAAAGAAATTGAAAAAAAAAAAAGAATCTTCAAATTAGAAGAGAAATATATACATGGAAGATTTTCGTTCCGGCCGGGACTCGAACCCAGTACCACGCGCTTGGAACCCAACGGTCTAGCCATTAGGCTTTCGGAGCTCTGTCGATGGAAGTCTTAAATATAATAAAAACAAAAAATGCACCTTGGTAATTATTGATTCAAACACTTTGAAATTTACAGGTCGAATAATTAAACTGACTCAGAATTTTTCTCCCTACATAAATAATCAATATTCGCAAAAGAGAAAAATTAAAAAAAAAAGAAGAAGAAATTTCAAATTAGAAACTAAAAGTATACATTGAAGATTTTCGTTCAGGCTGGGACTCGAACCCAGGGCCACTCGCTTGGAAGCCTAACACTCTAGCCATTAGTCTATGGGAGCTCTGTCGGTGGGAGTTTTAAATATAATAAAAACAAAAAATGCACCTTGGTAATTGTTTATTTAAACACTTTGAAATCTTCGTGTCGAAAAATTAAACTGACTCAGAATTTTCTTCCCTACATAAATAATCAATAATTGCAAAGGAAAGAAATTGAAAAAAAAAAGAATTTCCAAATTAGAAAAGAAATATATACATTGAAGATATTCGCTCCGGCTGGGACTCGAACCCAGGCCACTCGCTTGGAAGACCAGCGGTCTAGCCATTAGGCTATCGGAGTTCTGTCGAGCGGAGTCTTACTGCCTGACTGATACTGCCTGACTGACAGACTGACTCACTGACTGACTGATACTGACTGACTGACTCACTGACTGACCGAGACTGACTGACTAACTGCCTGACTGACTGAGACTGGACTGACTGACTGACTGACTGACTGACTGACTAACTGACTGACTGAGACTGACTGACTGACTGCTTGACTCTCTGACTGGCTATTTCACTGACTGACTGAATGACTAAATGACTGACTGACACTGACTGACTGACTGCTTGACTACCTGACTGACTGCTTGACTGACTAACTGACTGGACAGGACTGACCGACTGACTGACTGACAGACTGACTGAATAAGGATGACTGACAGACTGACTGAATAAGGCTGACTGACTGACTGACTGACAGACTGACTGAATAAGGCTGACCGACTGACTGACTGCCTGACTGACTGACTGACTGAATGACTGACTGACTGACTGACCGAGACTGACTGACTGACTGACTGAGACTGAACTGGACTGACTGACTGACTGACTGACTGAGACTGACTGACTGCTTTAGTGACTAACTGACTGCACAGGACTGACCGACTGACTGACTGCCTGACTGACTGACTGACTGAATGACTGACTGACTGACTGACCGAGACTGACTGACTGAGACTGGACTGGACTGACTGACTGACTGACTGACTGAGACTGACTGACTGCTTTAGTGACTAACTGACTGCACAGGACTGACCGACTGACTGACTGACTGACTGACTGACTGACTGACTGACTGAATGACTGACTGACTGAGACTAAATGACTGACTGCTTGACTGACTGGCTGAAGGACTAACTGACTGACTGAGTGACTGACTGACTGGACTGACTGACTGAGACTGAATGACTGAGTGGTTGACTGATTGACTGTCAGACTGACTGACTGACTTCGCAAAAGGGAAAAATTAAAAAAAAAGAATTATAAAATTAGAAAAAAATATTTGCATTTAAGATTTCCTTTCCGGCCGGGACTCGAACCCAGTACCACGCGCTAGGAACCCAACAGTCTAGACATTAGGCTATCGGAGCTCTGTCGATGGAAGTCTTAAATATAATAAAAACAGAAAATGCACCTTGGTAATTATTGATTCAAACACTTTGAAATTTACAGGTCGAATAATTAAACTGACTCAGAATTTTTCTCCCTACATAAATAATCAATATTCGCAAAAGAGAAAAATTAAAAAAAAAAGAAGAAGAAATTTCAAATTAGAAACTAAAAGTATACATTGAAGATTTTCGTTCAGGCTGGGACTCGAACCCAGGGCCACTCGCTTGGAAGCCTAACACTCTAGCCATTAGTCTATGGGAGCTCTGTCGGTGGGAGTTTTAAATATAATAAAAACAAAAAATGCACCTTGGTAATTGTTTATTTAAACACTTTGAAATCTTCGTGTCGAAAAATTAAACTGACTCAGAATTTTCTTCCCTACATAAATAATCAATAATTGCAAAGGAAAGAAATTGAAAAAAAAAAGAATTTTCAAATTAGAAAATAAATATATACATTGAAGATATTCGCTCCGGCTGGGACTCGAACCCAGGCCACTCGTTTGGAAGACCAGCGGTCTAGCCATTAGGCTATCGGAGTTCTGTCGAGCGGAGTCTTAGTGCCTGACTGATACTGCCTGACTGACAGACTGACTCACTGACTGACTGATACTGACTGACTGACTCACTGACTGACCGAGACTGACTGACTAACTGCCTGACTGACTGAGACTGGACTGACTGACTGACTGACTGACTAACTGACTGACTGAGACTGACTGACTGACTGCTTGACTCTCTGACTGGCTATTTCACTGACTGACTGAATGACTAAATGACTGACTGACACTGACTGACTGACTGCTTGACTACCTGACTGACTGCTTGACTGACTAACTGACTGGACAGGACTGACCGACTGACTGACTGACAGACTGACTGAATAAGGATGACTGACAGACTGACTGAATAAGGCTGACTGACTGACTGACTGACAGACTGACTGAATAAGGCTGACCGACTGACTGACTGCCTGACTGACTGACTGACTGAATGACTGACTGACTGACTGACCGAGACTGACTGACTGACTGACTGAGACTGGACTGGACTGACTGACTGACTGACTGACTGAGACTGACTGACTGCTTTAGTGACTAACTGACTGCACAGGACTGACCGACTGACTGACTGACTGACTGCCTGACTGACTGACTGACTGAATGACTGACTGACTGAGACTAAATGACTGACTGCTTGATTGACTGGCTGAAGGACTAACTGACTGACTGAGTGAATGACTGACTGGACTGACTGACTGAGACTGAATGACTGAGTGCTTGACTGATTGACTGTCAGACTGACTGACTGACTTCGCAAAAGGGAAAAATAAAAAAAAAAGAATTATAAAATTAGAAAAAAATATTTGCATTTAAGATTTCCTTTCCGGCCGGGTCTCGAACCCAGTACCACGCGCTAGGAACCCAACGGTCTAGCCATTAGGCTATCGGAGCTCTGTCGATGGAAGTCTTAAATATAATAAAAACAAAAAATGCACCTTGGTAATTATTGATTCAAACACTTTGAAATTTACAGGTCGAATAATTAAACTGACTCAGAATTTTTCTCCCTACATAAATAATCAATATTCGCAAAAGAGAAAAATTAAAAAAAAAGAAGAAGAAATTTCAAATTAGAAACTAAAAGTATACATTGAAGATTTTCGTTCAGGCTGGGACTCGAACCCAGGGCCACTCGCTTGGAAGCCTAACACTCTAGCCATTAGTCTATGGGAGCTCTGTCGGTGGGAGTTTTAAATATAATAAAAACAAAAAATGCACCTTGGTAATTGTTTATTTAAACACTTTGAAATCTTCGTGTCGAAAAATTAAACTGACTCAGAATTTTCTTCCCTACATAAATAATCAATAATTGCAAAGGAAAGAAATTGAAAAAAAAAAGAATTTTCAAATTAGAAAAGAAATATATACATTAAAGATATTCGCTCCGGCTGGGACTCGAACCCAGGCCACTCGCTTGGAAGACCAGCGGTCTAGCCATTAGGCTATCGGAATTCTGTCGAGCGGAGCCTTACTGCCTGACTGATACTGCCTGACTGACAGACTGACTCACTGACTGACTGATACTGACTGACTGACACACTGACTGACCGAGACTGACTGACTAACTGCCTGACTGACTGAGACTGGACTGACTGACTGACTGACTGACTGACTGACTAACTGACTGACTGAGACTGACTGACTGACTGCTTGACTCTCTGACTGGCTATTTCACTGACTGACTGAATGACTAAATGACTGACTGACACTGACTGACTGACTGCTTGACTACCTGACTGACTGCTTGACTGACTAACTGACTGGACAGGACTGACCGACTGACTGACTGACAGAATGACTGAATAAGGATGACTGACAGACTGACTGAATAAGGCTGACTGACTGACTGACTGACAGACTGACTGAATAAGGATGACTGACAGACTGACTGAATAAGGCTGACTGACTGACTGACTGACAGACTGACTGAATAAGGCTGACTGACTGACTGACTGCCTGACTGACTGACTGACTGAATGACTGACTGACTGACTGACCGAGACTGACTGACTGACTGACTGAGACTGGACTGGACTGACTGACTGACTGCTTTAGTGACTAACTGACTGCACAGGACTGACCGACTGACTGACTGACTGACTGCCTGACTGACTGACTGACTGAATGACTGACTGACTGAGACTAAATGACTGACTGCTTGACTGACTGGCTGAAGGAAAAACTGACTGACTGAGTGACTGACTGACTGGACTGACTGACTGAGACTGAATGACTGAGTGCTTGACTGATTGACTGTCAGACTGACTGACTGACTTCGCAAAAGGGAAAAATAAAAAAAAAGAATTATAAAATTAGAAAAAAATATTTGCATTTAAGATTTCCTTTCCGGCCGGGACTCGAACCCAGTACCACGCGCTAGGAACCCGACGGTCTAGCCATTAGGCTATCGGAGCTCTGTCGATGGAAGTCTTAAATATAATAAAAACAAAAAATGCACCTTGGTCATTATTGATTCAAACACTTTGAAATTTACAGGTCGAATAATTAAACTGACTCAGAATTTTTCTCCCTACATAAATAATCAATATTCGCAAAAGAGAAAAATTAAAAAAAAAAGAAGAAATTTCAAATTAGAAACTAAAAGTATACATTGAAGATTTTCGTTCAGGCTGGGACTCGAACCCAGAGCCACTCGCTTGGAAGCCTAACACTCTAGCCATTAGTCTATGGGAGCTCTGTCGGTGGGAGTTTTAAATATAATAAAAACAAAAAATGCACCTTGGTAATTGTTTATTTAAACACTTTGAAATCTTCGTGTCGAAAAATTAAACTGACTCAGAATTTTCTTCCCTACATAAATAATCAATAATTGCAAAGGAAAGAAATTGAAAAAAAAAAGAATTTTCAAATTAGAAAAGAAATATATACATTGAAGATATTCGCTCCGGCTGGGACTCGAACCCAGGCCACTCGCTTGGAAGACCAGCGGTCTAGCCATTAGGCTATCGGAGTTCTGTCAAACGGAGTCTTACTGCCTGACTGATACTGCCTGACTGACAGACTGACTCACTGACTGACTGATACTGACTGACTGACTCACTGACTGACCGAGACTGACTGACAAACTGCCTGACTGACTGAGACTGGACTGACTGACTGACTGACTGACTGACTGACTAACTGACTGACTGAGACTGACTGACTAACTGACTGACTGAGACTGACTGACTGACTGCTTGACTCTCTGACTGACTGAGACTGACTGACTGACTGCTTGACTCTCTGACTGGCTATTTCACTGACTGACTGAATGACTAAATGACTGACTGACACTGACTGACTGACTGCTTGACTACCTGACTGACTGCTTGACTGACTAACTGACTGGACAGGACTGACCGACTGACTGACTGACAGACTGACTGAATAAGGATGACTGACAGACTGACTGAATAAGGCTGACTGACTGACTGACTGACAGACTGACTGAATAAGGCTGAACGACTGACTGACTGCCTGACTGACTGACTGACTGAATGACTGACTGACTGACTGACCGAGACTGACTGACTGCTTTAGTGACTAACTGACTGCACAGGACTGACCGACTGACTGACTGACTGACTGCCTGACTGACTGACTGACTGAATGACTGACTGACTGAGACTAAATGACTGACTGCTTGACTGACTGGCTGAAGGACTAACTGACTGACTGAGTGACTGACTGACTGGACTGACTGACTGAGACTGAATGACTGAGTGCTTGACTGATTGACTGTCAGACTGACTGACTGACTTCGCAAAAGGGAAAAATAAAAAAAAAGAATTATAAAATCAGAAAAAAATATTTGCATTTAAGATTTCCTTTCCGGCTGGGATTTGAACCCAGGGCGACACGCATGGAAGCCCAACGCTCTCGCCAATATACTATCGGATTTCTGTTGATCGGTGTCTTAATTATAATAAAAACAAAAAATGAACCTTAGTAATTATTGATCTAAAATCTTTGAAATCTAAAGGTCGAATGATTAAACTGACTCAGAATTTTCTTCCGTACATAAATAATCCATATTTGCAAAAGAAAGAAATTGAAAAAAAAAAAGAATCTTCAAATTAGAAGAGAAATATATACATGGAAGATTTTCGCTCCGGCCGGGACTCGAACCCAGTACCACGCGCTTGGAACCCAACGGTCTAGCCATTAGGCTATCGGAGCTCTGTCGATGGAAGTCTTAAATATAATAAAAACAAAAAATGCACCTTGGTAATTATTGATTCAAACACTTTGAAATTTACAGGTCGAATAATTAAACTGACTCAGAATTTTTCTCCCTACATAAATAATCAATATTCGCAAAAGAGAAAAATTAAAAAAAAAGAAGAAATTTCAAATTAGAAACTAAAAGTATACATTGAAGATTTTCGTTCAGGCTGGGACTCGAACCCAGGGCCACTCGCTTGGAAGCCTAACACTCTAGCCATTAGTCTATGGGAGCTCTGTCGGTGGGAGTTTTAAATATAATAAAAACAAAAAATGCACCTTGGTAATTGTTTATTTAAACACTTTGAAATCTTCGTGTCGAAAAATTAAACTGACTCAGAATTTTCTTCCCTACATAAATAATCAATAATTGCAAAGGAAAGAAATTGAAAAAAAAGAATTTTCAAATTAGAAAAGAAATATATACATTGAAGATATTCGCTCCGGCTGGGACTCGAACCCAGGCCACTCGCTTGGAAGACCAGCGGTCTAGCCATTAGGCTATCGGAGTTCTGTCGAGCGGAGTCTTACTGCTTGACTGATACTGCCTGACTGACAGACTGACTCACTGACTGACTGATACTGACTGACTGACTCACTGACTGACCGAGACTGACTGACTAACTGCCTGACTGACTGAGACTGGACTGACTGACTGACTGACTGACTGACTGACTAACTGACTGACTGAGACTGACTGACTGACTGCTTGACTCTCTGACTGGCTATTTCACTGACTGACTGAATGACTAAATGACTGACTGACACTGACTGACTGACTGCTTGACTACCTGACTGACTGCTTGACTGACTAACTGACTGGACAGGACTGACCGACTGACTGACTGACAGACTGACTGAATAAGGATGACTGACAGACTGACTGAATAAGGCTGACTGACTGACTGACTGACAGACTGACTGAATAAGGCTGACCGACTGACTGCCTGACTGACTGACTGACTGAATGACTGACTGACTGACTGACGGAGACTGACTGACTGACTGACTGAGACTGGACTGGACTGACTGACTGACTGACTGACTGAGACTGACTGACTGCTTTAGTGACTAACTGACTGCACAGGACTGACCGACTGACTGACTGACTGACTGCCTGACTGACTGACTGACTGAATGACTGACTGACTGAGACTAAATGACTGACTGCTTGACTGACTGACTGGACTGACTGACTGAGACTGAATGACTGAGTGCTTGACTGATTGACTGTCAGACTGACTGACTGACTTCGCAAAAGGGAAAAATAAAAAAAAAAGAATTATAAAATTAGAAAAAAATATTTGCATTTAAGATTACCTTTCCGGCTGGGATTTGAACCCAGGGCGACACTCATGGAAGCCCAACGCTCTCGCCAATATACTATCGGATCTCTGTTGATCGGTGTCTTAATTATAATAAAAACAAAAAATGCACCTTAGTAATTATTGATCTAAAATCTTTGAAATCTAAAGGTCGAATGATTAAACTGACTCAGAATTTTCTTCCGTACATAAATAATCCATATTTGCAAAAGAAAGAAATTGAAAAAAAAAAGAATCTTCAAATTAGAAGAGAAATATATACATGGAAGATTTTCCTTCCGGCCGGGACTCGAACCCAGTACCACGCGCTTGGAACCCAACGGTCTAGCCATTAGGCTATCGGAGCTCTGTCGATGGAAGTCTTAAATATAATAAAAACAAAAAATGCACCTTGGTAATTATTGATTCAAACACTTTGAAATTTACAGGTCGAATAATTAAACTGACTCAGAATTTTTCTCCCTACATAAATAATCAATATTCGCAAAAGAGAAAAATTAAAAAAAAAAGAAGAAGAAATTTCAAATTAGAAACTAAAAGTATACATTGAAGAATTTCGTTCAGGCTGGGACTCGAACCCAGGGCCACTCGCTTGGAAGACTAACACTCTAGCCATTAGTCTATGGGAGCTCTGTCGGTGGGAGTTTTAAATATAATAAAAACAAAAAATGCACCTTGGTAATTGTTTATTTAAACACTTTGAAATCTTCGTGTCGAAAAATTAAACTGACTCAGAATTTTCTTCCCTACATAAATAATCAATAATTGCAAAGGAAAGAAATTGAAAAAAAAAAGAATTTTCAAATTAGAAAAGAAATATATACATTGAAGATATTCGCTCCGGCTGAGACTCGAACCCAGGCCACTCGCTTGGAAGACCAGCGGTCTAGCCATTAGGCTATCGGAGTTCTGTCGAGCGGAGTCTTACTGCCTGACTGATACTGCCTGACTGACAGACTGACTCACTGACTGACTGATACTGACTGACTGACTCACTGACTGACCGAGACTGACTGACTAACTGCCTGACTGACTGAGACTGGACTGACTGACTGACTGACTGACTGATTGACTAACTGACTGACTGAGACTGACTGACTGACTGCTTGACTCTCTGACTGGCTATTTCACTGACTGACTGAATGACTAAATGACTGACTGACACTGACTGACTGACTGCTTGACTACCTGACTGACTGCTTGACTGACTAACTGACTGGACAGGACTGACCGACTGACTGACTGACAGACTGACTGAATAAGGATGACTGACAGACTGACTGAATAAGGCTGACCGACTGACTGACTGCCTGACTGACTGACTGACTGAATGACTGACTGACTGACTGACCGAGACTGACTGACTGACTGACTGAGACTGGACTGGACTGACTGACTGACTGACTGACTGAGACTGACTGACTGCTTTAGTGACTAACTGACTGCACAGGACTGACCGACTGACTGACTGACTGACTGCCTGACTGACTGACTGACTGAATGACTGACTGACTGAGACTAAATGACTGACTGCTTGACTGACTGGCTGAAGGACTAACTGACTGACTGAGTGACTGACTGACTGGACTGACTGACTGAGACTGAATGACTGAGTGCTTGACTGATTGACTGTCAGACTGACTGACTGACTTCGCAAAAGGGAAAAATAAAAAAAAAGAATTATAAAATTAGAAAAAAATATTTGCATTTAAGATTTCCTTTCCGGCTGGGATTTGAACCCAGGGCGACACTCATGGAAGCCCAACGCTCTCGCCAATATACTATCGGATCTCTGTTGATCGGTGTCTTAATTATAATAAAAACAAAAAATGCACCTTAGTAATTATTGATCTAAAATCTTTGAAATCTAAAGGTCGAATGATTAAACTGACTCAGAATTTTCTTCCGTACATAAATAATCCATATTTGCAAAAGAAAGAAATTGAAAAAAAAAAGAATCTTCAAATTAGAAGAGAAATATATACATGGAAGATTTTCGTTCCGGCCGGGACTCGAACCCAGTACCACGCGCTTGGAACCCAACGGTCTAGCCATTAGGCTATCGGAGCTCGGTCGATGGAAGTCTTAAATATAATAAAAACAAAAAATGCACCTTGGTAATTATTGATTCAAACACTTTGAAATTTACAGGTCGAATAATTAAACTGACTCAGAATTTTTCTCCCTACATAAATAATCAATATTCGCAAAAGAGAAAAATTAAAAAAAAAGAAGAAGAAATTTCAAATTAGAAACTAAAAGTATACATTGAAGATTTTCGTTCAGGCTGGGACTCGAACCCAGGGCCACTCGCTTGGAAGCCTAACACTCTAGCCATTAGTCTATGGGAGCTCTGTCGGTGGGAGTTTTAAATATAATAAAAACAAAAAATGCACCTTGGTAATTGTTTATTTAAACACTTTGAAATCTTCGTGTCGAAAAATTAAACTGACTCAGAATTTTCTTCCCTACATAAATAATCAATAATTGCAACGGAAAGAAATTGAAAAAAAAAAGAATTTTCAAATTAGAAAAGAAATATATACATTGAAGATATTCGCTCCGGCTGGGACTCGAACCCAGGCCACTCGCTTGGAAGACCAGCGGTCTAGCCATTAGGCTATCGGAGTTCTGTCGAGCGGAGTCTTACTGCCTGACTGATACTGCCTGACTGACAGACTGACTCACTGACTGACTGATACTGACTGACTGACTCACTGACTGACCGAGACTGACTGACTAACTGCCTGACTGACTGAGACTGGACTGACTGACTGACTGACTGACTGACTGACTAACTGACTGACTGAGACTGACTGACTGACTGCTTGACTCTCTGACTGGCTATTTCACTGACTGACTGAATGACTAAATGACTGACTGACACTGACTGACTGACTGCTTGACTACCTGACTGACTGCTTGACTGACTAACTGACTGGACAGGACTGACCGACTGACTGACTGACAGACTGACTGAATAAGGATGACTGACAGACTGACTGAATAAGGCTGACTGACTGACTGACTGACAGACTGACTGAATAAGGCTGACCGACTGACTGACTGCCTGACTGACTGACTGACTGAATGACTGACTGACTGACTGACCGAGACTGACTGACTGACTGACTGAGACTGGACTGGACTGACTGACTGACTGACTGACTGAGACTGACTGACTGCTTTAGTGACTAACTGACTGCACAGGACTGACCGACTGACTGACTGCCTGACTGACTGAATGACTGACTGACTGAGACTAAATGACTGACTGCTTGACTGACTGACTGGACTGACTGACTGAGACTGAATGACTGAGTGCTTGACTGATTGACTGTCAGACTGACTGACTGACTTCGCAAAAGGGAAAAATAAAAAAAAAGAATTATAAAATTAGAAAAAAATATTTGCATTTAAGATTACCTTTCCGGCTGGGATTTGAACCCAGGGCGACACTCATGGAAGCCCAACGCTCTCGCCAATATACTATCGGATCTCTGTTGATCGGTGTCTTAATTATAATAAAAACAAAAAATGCACCTTAGTAATTATTGATCTAAAATCTTTGAAATCTAAAGGTCGAATGATTAAACTGACTCAGAATTTTCTTCCGTACATAAATAATCCATATTTGCAAAAGAAAGAAATTGAAAAAAAAAGAATCTTCAAATTAGAAGAGAAATATATACATGGAAGATTTTCGTTCCGGCCGGGACTCGAACCCAGTACCACGCGCTTGGAACCCAACGGTCTAGCCATTAGGCTATCGGAGCTCTGTCGGTGGGAGTTTTAAATATAATAAAAACAAAAAATGCACCTTGGTAATTGTTTATTTAAACACTTTGAAATCTTCGTGTCGAAAAATTAAACTGACTCAGAATTTTCTTCCCTACATAAATAATCAATAATTGCAAAGGAAAGAAATTGAAAAAAAAAAGAATTTTCAAATTAGAAAAGAAATATATAAATTGAAGATATTCGCTCCGGCTGGGACTCGAACCCAGGCCACTCGCTTGGAAGACCAGCGGTCTAGCCATTAGGCTATCGGAGTTCTGTCGAGCGGAGTCTTACTGCCTGACTGATACTGCCTGACTGACAGACTGACTCACTGACTGACTGATACTGACTGACTGACTCACTGACTGACCGAGACTGACTGACTAACTGCCTGACTGACTGAGAATGGACTGACTGACTGACTGACTGACTGAGAATGGACTGACTGACTGACTGACTGACTGACTGACTAACTGACTGACTGAGACTGACTGACTGACTGCTTGACTCTCTGACTGGCTATTTCACTGACTGACTGAATGACTAAATGACTGACTGACACTGACTGACTGACTGCTTGACTACCTGACTGACTGCTTGACTGACTAACTGACTGGACAGGACTGACCGACTGACTGACTGACAGACTGACTGAATAAGGATGACTGACAGACTGACTGAATAAGGCTGACTGACTGACTGACTGACAGACTGACTGAATAAGGCTGACCGACTGACTGACTGCCTGACTGACTGACTGACTGAATGACTGACTGACTGACTGACCGAGACTGACTGACTGACTGACCGAGACTGGACTGGACTGACTGACTGACTGACTGACTGAGACTGACTGACTGCTTTAGTGACTAACTGACTGCACAGGACTGACCGACTGACTGACTGACTGACTGCGTGACTGACTGACTGACTGAATGACTGACTGACTGAGACTAAATGACTGACTGCTTGACTGACTGGCTGAAGGACTAACTGACTGACTGAGTGACTGACTGACTGGACTGACTGACTGAGTCTGAATGACTGAGTGCTTGACTGATTGACTGTCAGACTGACTGACTGACTTCGCAAAAGGGAAAAATAAAAAAAAAAGAATTATAAAATTAGAAAAAAATATTTGCATTTAAGATTTCCTTTCCGGCTGGGATTTGAACCCAGGGCGACACTCATGGAAGCCCAACGCTCTCGCCAATATACTATCGGATCTCTGTTGATCGGTGTCTTAATTATAATAAAAACAAAAAATGCACCTTAGTAATTATTGATCTAAAATCTTTGAAATCTAAAGGTCGAATGATTAAACTGACTCAGAATTTTCTTCCGTACATAAATAATCCATATTTGCAAAAGAAAGAAATTGAAAAAAAAAAGAATCTTCAAATTAGAAGAGAAATATATACATGGAAGATTTTCGTTCCGGCCGGGACTCGAACCCAGTACCACGCGCTTGGAACCCAACGGTCTAGCCATTAGGCTATCGGAGCTCTGTCGATGGAAGTCTTAAATATAATAAAAACAAAAAATGCACCTTGGTAATTATTGATTCAAACACTTTGAAATTTACAGGTCGAATAATTAAACTGACTCAGAATTTTTCTCCCTACATAAATAATCAATATTCGCAAAAGAGAAAAATTAAAAAAAAAAGAAGAAGAAATTTCAAATTAGAAACTAAAAGTATACATTGAAGATTTTCGTTCAGGCTGGGACTTGAACCCAGGGCCACTCGCTTGGAAGCCTAACACTCTAGCCATTAGTCTATGGGAGCTCTGTCGGTGGGAGTTTTAAATATAATAAAAACAAAAAATGCACCTTGGTAATTGTTTATTTAAACACTTTGAAATCTTCGTGTCGAAAAATTAAACTGACTCAGAATTTTCTGCCCTACATAAATAATCAATAATTGCAAAGGAAAGAAATTGAAAAAAAAAAGAATTTTCAAATTAGAAAAGAAATATATACATTGAAGATATTCGCTCCGGCTGAGACTCGAACCCAGGCCACTCGCTTGGAAGACCAGCGGTCTAGCCATTAGGCTATCGGAGTTCTGTCGAGCGGAGCCTTACTGCCTGACTGATACTGCCTGACTGACAGACTGACTCACTGACTGACTGATACTGACTGACTGACTCACTGACTGACCGAGACTGACTGACTAACTGCCTGACTGACTGAGACTGGACTGACTGACTGACTGACTGACTAACTGACTGACTGAGACTGACTGACTGACTGCTTGACTCTCTGACTGGCTATTTCACTGACTGACTGAATGACTAAATGACTGACTGACACTGACTGACTGACTGCTTGACTACCTGACTGACTGCTTGACTGACTAACTGACTGGACAGGACTGACCGACTGACTGACTGACAGACTGACTGAATAAGGATGACTGACAGACTGACTGAATAAGGCTGACTGACTGACTGACTGACAGACTGACTGAATAAGGCTGACCGACTGACTGACTGCCTGACTGACTGACTGACTGAATGACTGACTGACTGACTGACCGAGACTGACTGACTGACTGACTGAGACTGGACTGGACTGACTGACTGACTGACTGACTGAGACTGACTGACTGCTTTAGTGACTAACTGACTGCACAGGACTGACCGACTGACTGACTGACTGACTGCCTGACTGACTGACTGACTGAATGACTGACTGACTGAGACTAAATGACTGACTGCTTGACTGACTGGCTGAAGGACTAACTGACTGACTGAGTGACTGACTGACTGGACTGACTGACTGAGACTGAATGACTGAGTGCTTGACTGATTGACTGTCAGACTGACTGACTGACTTCGCAAAAGGGAAAAATAAAAAAAAAGAATTATAAAATTAGAAAAAACTATTTGTATTTAAGATTTCCTTTCCGGCTGGGATTTGAACCCAGGGCGACACTCATGGAAGCCCAACGCTCTCGCCAATATACTATCGGATCTCTGTTGATCGGTGTCTTAATTATAATAAAAACAAAAAATGCACCTTAGTAATTATTGATCTAAAATCTTTGAAATCTAAAGGTCGAATGATTAAACTGACTCAGAATTTTCTTCCGTACATAAATAATCCATATTTGCAAAAGAAAGAAATTGAAAAAAAAAAGAATCTTCAAATTAGAAGAGAAATATATACATGGAAGATTTTCGTTCCGGCCGGGACTCGAACCCAGTACCACGCGCTTGGAACCCAACGGTCTAGCCATTAGGCTATCGGAGCTCTGTCGATGGAAGTCTTAAATATAATAAAAACAAAAAATGCACCTTGGTAATTATTGATTCAAACACTTTGAAATTTACAGGTCGAATAATTAAACTGACTCAGAATTTTTCTCCCTACATAAATAATCAATATTCGCAAAAGAGAAAAATTAAAAAAAAAGAAGAAGAAATTTCAAATTAGAAACTAAAAGTATACATTGAAGATTTTCGTTCAGGCTGGGACTCGAACCCAGGGCCACTCGCTTGGAAGCCTAACACTCTAGCCATTAGTCTATGGGAGCTCTGTCGGTGGGAGTTTTAAATATAATAAAAACAAAAAATGCACCTTGGTAATTGTTTATTTAAACACTTTGAAATCTTCGTGTCGAAAAATTAAACTGACTCAGAATTTTCTTCCCTACATAAATAATCAATAATTGCAAAGGAAAGAAATTGAAAAAAAAAAGAATTTTCAAATTAGAAAAGAAATATATACATTGAAGATATTCGCTCCGGCTGGGACTCGAACCCAGGCCACTCGCTTGGAAGACCAGCGGTCTAGCCATTAGGCTATCGGAGTTCTGTCGAGCGGAGTCTTACTGCCTGACTGATACTGCCTGACTGACAGACTGACTCACTGACTGACTGATACTGACTGACTGACTCACTGACTGACTGACTCACTGACTGACCGAGACTGACTGACTAACTGCCTGACTGACTGAGACTGGACTGACTGACTGACTGACTGACTGACTGACTAACTGACTGACTGAGACTGACTGACTGACTGCTTGACTCTCTGACTGGCTATTTCACTGACTAACTGAATGACTAAATGACTGACTGACACTGACTGACTGACTGCTTGACTACCTGACTGACTGCTTGACTGACTAACTGACTGGACAGGACTGACCGACTGACTGACTGACAGACTGACTGAATAAGGCTGACTGACTGACTGACTGAATAAGGCTGACTGACTGACTGACTGACAGACTGACAGAATAAGGCTGACCGACTGACTGACTGCCTGACTGACTGACTGACTGAATGACTGACTGACTGACTGACCGAGACTGACTGACTGACTGACTGAGACTGGACTGGACTGACTGACTGACTGACTGACTGAGACTGACTGACTGCTTTAGTGACTAACTGACTGCACAGGACTGACCGACTGACTGACTGACTGACTGCCTGACTGACTGACTGACTGAATGACTGACTGACTGAGACTAAATGACTTACTGCTTGACTGACTGGCTGAAGGACTAACTGACTGACTGAGTGACTGACTGACTGGACTGACTGACTGAGACTGAATGACTGAGTGCTTGACTGATTGACTGTCAGACTGACTGACTGACTTCGCAAAAGGGAAAAATAAAAAAAAAGAATTATAAAATTAGAAAAAAATATTTGCATTTAAGATTTCCTTTCCGGCTGGGATTTGAACCCAGGGCGACACTCATGGAAGCCCAACGCTCTCGCCAATATACTATCGGATCTCTGTTGATCGGTGTCTTAATTATAATAAAAACAAAAAATGCACCTTAGTAATTATTGATCTAAAATCTTTGAAATCTAAAGGTCGAATGATTAAACTGACTCAGAATCTTCTTCCGTACATAAATAATCCATATTTGCAAAAGAAAGAAATTGAAAAAAAAAAGAATCTTCAAATTAGAAGAGAAATATATACATGGAAGATTTTCGTTCCGGCCGGGACTCGAACCCAGTACCACGCGCTTGGAACCCAACGGTCTAGCCATTAGGCTATCGGAGCTCTGTCGATGGAAGTCTTAAATATAATAAAAACAAAAAATGCACCTTGGTAATTATTGATTCAAACACTTTGAAATTTACAGGTCGAATAATTAAACTGACTCAGAATTTTTCTCCCTACATAAATAATCAATATTCGCAAAAGAGAAAAATTAAAAAAAAGAAGAAGAAATTTCAAATTAGAAACTAAAAGTATACATTGAAGATTTTCGTTCAGGCTGGGACTCGAACCCAGGGCCACTCGCTTGAAGGCCTAACACTCTAGCCATTAGTCTATGGGAGCTCTGTCGGTGGGAGTTTTAAATATAATAAAAACAAAAAATGCACCTTGGTAATTGTTTATTTAAACACTTTGAAATCTTCGTGTCGAAAAATTAAACTGACTCAGAATTTTCTTCCCTACATAAATAATCAATAATTGCAAAGGAAAGAAATTGAAAAAAAAAAAGAATTTTCAAATTAGAAAAGAAATATATACATTGAAGATATTCGCTCCGGCTGGGACTCGAACCCAGGCCACTCGCTTGGAAGACCAGCGGTCTAGCCATTAGGCTATCGGAGTTCTGTCGAGCGGAGTCTTACTACCTGACTGATACTGCCTGACTGACAGACTGACTCACTGACTGACTGATACTGACTGACTGACTCACTGACTGACCGAGACTGACTGACTAACTGCCTGACTGACTGAGACTGGACTTGACTGACTGACTAACTGACTGACTGAGACTGACTGACTGACTGCTTGACCTTCTGACTGGCTATTTCACTGACTGACTGAATGACTAAATGACTGACTGACACTGACTGACTGACTGCTTGACTACCTGACTGACTGCTTGACTGACTAACTGACTGGACAGGACTGACCGACTGACTGACTGACAGACTGACTGAATAAGGATGACTGACAGACTGACTGAATAAGGCTGACTGACTGACTGACTGACAGACTGACTGAATAAGGCTGACCGACTGACTGACTGCCTGACTGACTGACTGACTGAATGACTGACTGACTGACTGACCGAGACTGACTGACTGACTGACTGAGACTGGACTGGACTGACTGACTGACTGACTGACTGAGACTGACTGACTGCTTTAGTGACTAACTGACTGCACAGGACTGACCGACTGACTGACTGACTGACTGCCTGACTGACTGACTGACTGAATGACTGACTGACTGAGACTAAATGACTGACTGCTTGACTGACTGGCTGAAGGACTAACTGACTGACTGAGTGACTGACTGACTGGACTGACTGACTGAGACTGAATGACTGAGTGCTTGACTGATTGACTGTCAGACTGACTGACTGACTTCGCAAAAGGGAAAAATAAAAAAAAAAGAATTATAAAATTAGAAAAAAATATTTGAATTTAAGATTTCCTTTCCGGCTGGGATTTGAACCCAGGGCGACACTCATGGAAGCCCAACGCTCTCGCCAATATACTATCGGATCTCTGTTAATCGGTGTCTTAATTATAATAAAAACAAAAAATGCACCTTAGTAATTATTGATCTAAAATCTTTGAAATCTAAAGGTCGAATGATTAAACTGACTCAGAATTATCTTCCGTACATAAATAATCCATATTTGCAAAAGAAAGAAATTGAAAAAAAAAAAGAATCTTCAAATTAAAAGAGAAATATATACATGGAAGATTTTCGTTCCGGCCGGGACTCGAACCCAGTACCACGCGCTTGGAATCCAACGGTCTAGCCATTAGGCTATCGGAGCTCTGTCGATTTAAGTCTTAAATATAATAAAAACAAAAAATGCACCTTGGTAATTATTGATTCAAACACTTTGAAATTTACAGGTCGAATAATTAAACTGACTCAGAATTTTTCTCCCTACATAAATAATCAATATTCGCAAAAGAGAAAAATTAAAAAAAAAAGAAGAAGAAATTTCAAATTAGAAACTAAAAGTATACATTGAAGATTTTCGTTCAGGCTGGGACTCGAACCCAGGGCCACTCGCTTAGAAGCCTAACACTCTAGCCATTAGTCTATGGGAGCTCTGTCGGTGGGAGTTTTAAATATAATAAAAACAAAAAATGCACCTTGGTAATTGTTTATTTAAACACTTTGAAATCTTCGTGTCGAAAAATTAAACTGACTCAGAATTTTCTTCCCTACATAAATAATCAATAATTGCAAAGGAAAGAAATTGAAAAAAAAAGAATTTTCAAATTAGAAAAGAAATATATACATTGAAGATATTCGCTCCGGCTGGGACTCGAACCCAGGCCACTCGCTTGGAAGACCAGCGGTCTAGCCATTAGGCTATCGGAGTTCTGTCGAGCGGAGTCTTACTGCCTGACTGATACTGCCTGACTGACAGACTGACTCACTGACTGACTGATACTGACTGACTGACTCACTGACTGACCGAGACTGACTGACTAACTGCCTGACTGACTGAGACTGGACTGACTGACTGACTGACTGACTGACTGACTAACTGACTGACTGAGACTGACTGACTGACTGCTTGACTCTCTGACTGGCTATTTCACTGACTGACTGAATGACTAAATGACTGACTGACACTGACTGACTGACTGCTTGACTACCTGACTGACTGCTTGACTGACTAACTGACTGGACAGGACTGACCGACTGACTGACTGACAGACTGACTGAATAAGGATGACTGACAGACTGACTGAATAAGGCTGACTGACTGACTGACTGACAGACTGACTGAATAAGGCTGACCGACTGACTGACTGCCTGACTGACTGACTGACTGAATGACTGACTGACTGACTGACCGAGACTGACTGACTGACTGACTGAGACAGGACTGGACTGACTGACTGACTGACTGACTGAGACTGACTGACTGCTTTAGTGACTAACTGACTGCACAGGACTGACCGACTGACTGACTGCCTGACTGACTGAATGACTGACTGACTGAGACTAAATGACTGACTGCTTGACTGACTGACTGGACTGACTGACTGAGACTGAATGACTGAGTGCTTGACTGATTGACTGTCAGACTGACTGACTGACTTCGCAAAAGGGAAAAATAAAAAAAAAAGAATTATAAAATTAGAAAAAAATATTTGCATTTAAGATTACCTTTCCGGCTGGGATTTGAACCCAGGGCGACACTCATGGAAGCCCAACGCTCTCGCCAATATACTATCGGATCTCTGTTGATCGGTGTCTTAATTATAATAAAAACAAAAAATGCACCTTAGTAATTATTGATCTAAAATCTTTGAAATCTAAAGGTCGAATGATTAAACTGACTCAGAATTTTCTTCCGTACATAAATAATCCATATTTGCAAAAGAAAGAAATTGAAAAAAAAAGAATCTTCAAATTAGAAGAGAAATATATACATGGAAGATTTTCGTTCCGGCCGGGACTCGAACCCAGTACCACGCGCTTGGAACCCAACGGTCTAGCCATTAGGCTATCGGAGCTCTGTCGGTGGGAGTTTTAAATATAATAAAAACAAAAAATGCACCTTGGTAATTGTTTATTTAAACACTTTGAAATCTTCGTGTCGAAAAATTAAACTGACTCAGAATTTTCTTCCCTACATAAATAATCAATAATTGCAAAGGAAAGAAATTGAAAAAAAAAAGAATTTTCAAATTAGAAAAGAAATATATAAATTGAAGATATTCGCTCCGGCTGGGACTCGAACCCAGGCCACTCGCTTGGAAGACCAGCGGTCTAGCCATTAGGCTATCGGAGTTCTGTCGAGCGGAGTCTTACTGCCTGACTGATACTGCCTGACTGACAGACTGACTCACTGACTGACTGATACTGACTGACTGACTCACTGACTGACCGAGACTGACTGACTAACTGCCTGACTGACTGAGAATGGACTGACTGACTGACTGACTGACTGAGAATGGACTGACTGACTGACTGACTGACTGACTGACTAACTGACTGACTGAGACTGACTGACTGACTGCTTGACTCTCTGACTGGCTATTTCACTGACTGACTGAATGACTAAATGACTGACTGACACTGACTGACTGACTGCTTGACTACCTGACTGACTGCTTGACTGACTAACTGACTGGACAGGACTGACCGACTGACTGACTGACAGACTGACTGAATAAGGATGACTGACAGACTGACTGAATAAGGCTGACTGACTGACTGACTGACAGACTGACTGAATAAGGCTGACCGACTGACTGACTGCCTGACTGACTGACTGACTGAATGACTGACTGACTGACTGACCGAGACTGACTGACTGACTGACCGAGACTGGACTGGACTGACTGACTGACTGACTGACTGAGACTGACTGACTGCTTTAGTGACTAACTGACTGCACAGGACTGACCGACTGACTGACTGACTGACTGCGTGACTGACTGACTGACTGAATGACTGACTGACTGAGACTAAATGACTGACTGCTTGACTGACTGGCTGAAGGACTAACTGACTGACTGAGTGACTGACTGACTGGACTGACTGACTGAGTCTGAATGACTGAGTGCTTGACTGATTGACTGTCAGACTGACTGACTGACTTCGCAAAAGGGAAAAATAAAAAAAAAAGAATTATAAAATTAGAAAAAAATATTTGCATTTAAGATTTCCTTTCCGGCTGGGATTTGAACCCAGGGCGACACTCATGGAAGCCCAACGCTCTCGCCAATATACTATCGGATCTCTGTTGATCGGTGTCTTAATTATAATAAAAACAAAAAATGCACCTTAGTAATTATTGATCTAAAATCTTTGAAATCTAAAGGTCGAATGATTAAACTGACTCAGAATTTTCTTCCGTACATAAATAATCCATATTTGCAAAAGAAAGAAATTGAAAAAAAAAAGAATCTTCAAATTAGAAGAGAAATATATACATGGAAGATTTTCGTTCCGGCCGGGACTCGAACCCAGTACCACGCGCTTGGAACCCAACGGTCTAGCCATTAGGCTATCGGAGCTCTGTCGATGGAAGTCTTAAATATAATAAAAACAAAAAATGCACCTTGGTAATTATTGATTCAAACACTTTGAAATTTACAGGTCGAATAATTAAACTGACTCAGAATTTTTCTCCCTACATAAATAATCAATATTCGCAAAAGAGAAAAATTAAAAAAAAAAGAAGAAGAAATTTCAAATTAGAAACTAAAAGTATACATTGAAGATTTTCGTTCAGGCTGGGACTTGAACCCAGGGCCACTCGCTTGGAAGCCTAACACTCTAGCCATTAGTCTATGGGAGCTCTGTCGGTGGGAGTTTTAAATATAATAAAAACAAAAAATGCACCTTGGTAATTGTTTATTTAAACACTTTGAAATCTTCGTGTCGAAAAATTAAACTGACTCAGAATTTTCTGCCCTACATAAATAATCAATAATTGCAAAGGAAAGAAATTGAAAAAAAAAAGAATTTTCAAATTAGAAAAGAAATATATACATTGAAGATATTCGCTCCGGCTGAGACTCGAACCCAGGCCACTCGCTTGGAAGACCAGCGGTCTAGCCATTAGGCTATCGGAGTTCTGTCGAGCGGAGCCTTACTGCCTGACTGATACTGCCTGACTGACAGACTGACTCACTGACTGACTGATACTGACTGACTGACTCACTGACTGACCGAGACTGACTGACTAACTGCCTGACTGACTGAGACTGGACTGACTGACTGACTGACTGACTAACTGACTGACTGAGACTGACTGACTGACTGCTTGACTCTCTGACTGGCTATTTCACTGACTGACTGAATGACTAAATGACTGACTGACACTGACTGACTGACTGCTTGACTACCTGACTGACTGCTTGACTGACTAACTGACTGGACAGGACTGACCGACTGACTGACTGACAGACTGACTGAATAAGGATGACTGACAGACTGACTGAATAAGGCTGACTGACTGACTGACTGACAGACTGACTGAATAAGGCTGACCGACTGACTGACTGCCTGACTGACTGACTGACTGAATGACTGACTGACTGACTGACCGAGACTGACTGACTGACTGACTGAGACTGGACTGGACTGACTGACTGACTGACTGACTGAGACTGACTGACTGCTTTAGTGACTAACTGACTGCACAGGACTGACCGACTGACTGACTGACTGACTGCCTGACTGACTGACTGACTGAATGACTGACTGACTGAGACTAAATGACTGACTGCTTGACTGACTGGCTGAAGGACTAACTGACTGACTGAGTGACTGACTGACTGGACTGACTGACTGAGACTGAATGACTGAGTGCTTGACTGATTGACTGTCAGACTGACTGACTGACTTCGCAAAAGGGAAAAATAAAAAAAAAGAATTATAAAATTAGAAAAAAATATTTGTATTTAAGATTTCCTTTCCGGCTGGGATTTGAACCCAGGGCGACACTCATGGAAGCCCAACGCTCTCGCCAATATACTATCGGATCTCTGTTGATCGGTGTCTTAATTATAATAAAAACAAAAAATGCACCTTAGTAATTATTGATCTAAAATCTTTGAAATCTAAAGGTCGAATGATTAAACTGACTCAGAATTTTCTTCCGTACATAAATAATCCATATTTGCAAAAGAAAGAAATTGAAAAAAAAAAGAATCTTCAAATTAGAAGAGAAATATATACATGGAAGATTTTCGTTCCGGCCGGGACTCGAACCCAGTACCACGCGCTTGGAACCCAACGGTCTAGCCATTAGGCTATCGGAGCTCTGTCGATGGAAGTCTTAAATATAATAAAAACAAAAAATGCACCTTGGTAATTATTGATTCAAACACTTTGAAATTTACAGGTCGAATAATTAAACTGACTCAGAATTTTTCTCCCTACATAAATAATCAATATTCGCAAAAGAGAAAAATTAAAAAAAAAGAAGAAGAAATTTCAAATTAGAAACTAAAAGTATACATTGAAGATTTTCGTTCAGGCTGGGACTCGAACCCAGGGCCACTCGCTTGGAAGCCTAACACTCTAGCCATTAGTCTATGGGAGCTCTGTCGGTGGGAGTTTTAAATATAATAAAAACAAAAAATGCACCTTGGTAATTGTTTATTTAAACACTTTGAAATCTTCGTGTCGAAAAATTAAACTGACTCAGAATTTTCTTCCCTACATAAATAATCAATAATTGCAAAGGAAAGAAATTGAAAAAAAAAAGAATTTTCAAATTAGAAAAGAAATATATACATTGAAGATATTCGCTCCGGCTGGGACTCGAACCCAGGCCACTCGCTTGGAAGACCAGCGGTCTAGCCATTAGGCTATCGGAGTTCTGTCGAGCGGAGTCTTACTGCCTGACTGATACTGCCTGACTGACAGACTGACTCACTGACTGACTGATACTGACTGACTGACTCACTGACTGACTGACTCACTGACTGACCGAGACTGACTGACTAACTGCCTGACTGACTGAGACTGGACTGACTGACTGACTGACTGACTGACTGACTAACTGACTGACTGAGACTGACTGACTGACTGCTTGACTCTCTGACTGGCTATTTCACTGACTAACTGAATGACTAAATGACTGACTGACACTGACTGACTGACTGCTTGACTACCTGACTGACTGCTTGACTGACTAACTGACTGGACAGGACTGACCGACTGACTGACTGACAGACTGACTGAATAAGGCTGACTGACTGACTGACTGAATAAGGCTGACTGACTGACTGACTGACAGACTGACAGAATAAGGCTGACCGACTGACTGACTGCCTGACTGACTGACTGACTGAATGACTGACTGACTGACTGACCGAGACTGACTGACTGACTGACTGAGACTGGACTGGACTGACTGACTGACTGACTGACTGAGACTGACTGACTGCTTTAGTGACTAACTGACTGCACAGGACTGACCGACTGACTGACTGACTGACTGCCTGACTGACTGACTGACTGAATGACTGACTGACTGAGACTAAATGACTGACTGCTTGACTGACTGGCTGAAGGACTAACTGACTGACTGAGTGACTGACTGACTGGACTGACTGACTGAGACTGAATGACTGAGTGCTTGACTGATTGACTGTCAGACTGACTGACTGACTTCGCAAAAGGGAAAAATAAAAAAAAAGAATTATAAAATTAGAAAAAAATATTTGCATTTAAGATTTCCTTTCCGGCTGGGATTTGAACCCAGGGCGACACTCATGGAAGCCCAACGCTCTCGCCAATATACTATCGGATCTCTGTTGATCGGTGTCTTAATTATAATAAAAACAAAAAATGCACCTTAGTAATTATTGATCTAAAATCTTTGAAATCTAAAGGTCGAATGATTAAACTGACTCAGAATCTTCTTCCGTACATAAATAATCCATATTTGCAAAAGAAAGAAATTGAAAAAAAAAAGAATCTTCAAATTAGAAGAGAAATATATACATGGAAGATTTTCGTTCCGGCCGGGACTCGAACCCAGTACCACGCGCTTGGAACCCAACGGTCTAGCCATTAGGCTATCGGAGCTCTGTCGATGGAAGTCTTAAATATAATAAAAACAAAAAATGCACCTTGGTAATTATTGATTCAAACACTTTGAAATTTACAGGTCGAATAATTAAACTGACTCAGAATTTTTCTCCCTACATAAATAATCAATATTCGCAAAAGAGAAAAATTAAAAAAAAGAAGAAGAAATTTCAAATTAGAAACTAAAAGTATACATTGAAGATTTTCGTTCAGGCTGGGACTCGAACCCAGGGCCACTCGCTTGAAGGCCTAACACTCTAGCCATTAGTCTATGGGAGCTCTGTCGGTGGGAGTTTTAAATATAATAAAAACAAAAAATGCACCTTGGTAATTGTTTATTTAAACACTTTGAAATCTTCGTGTCGAAAAATTAAACTGACTCAGAATTTTCTTCCCTACATAAATAATCAATAATTGCAAAGGAAAGAAATTGAAAAAAAAAAAGAATTTTCAAATTAGAAAAGAAATATATACATTGAAGATATTCGCTCCGGCTGGGACTCGAACCCAGGCCACTCGCTTGGAAGACCAGCGGTCTAGCCATTAGGCTATCGGAGTTCTGTCGAGCGGAGTCTTACTACCTGACTGATACTGCCTGACTGACAGACTGACTCACTGACTGACTGATACTGACTGACTGACTCACTGACTGACCGAGACTGACTGACTAACTGCCTGACTGACTGAGACTGGACTTGACTGACTGACTAACTGACTGACTGAGACTGACTGACTGACTGCTTGACCTTCTGACTGGCTATTTCACTGACTGACTGAATGACTAAATGACTGACTGACACTGACTGACTGACTGCTTGACTACCTGACTGACTGCTTGACTGACTAACTGACTGGACAGGACTGACCGACTGACTGACTGACAGACTGACTGAATAAGGATGACTGACAGACTGACTGAATAAGGCTGACTGACTGACTGACTGACAGACTGACTGAATAAGGCTGACCGACTGACTGACTGCCTGACTGACTGACTGACTGAATGACTGACTGACTGACTGACCGAGACTGACTGACTGACTGACTGAGACTGGACTGGACTGACTGACTGACTGACTGACTGAGACTGACTGACTGCTTTAGTGACTAACTGACTGCACAGGACTGACCGACTGACTGACTGACTGACTGCCTGACTGACTGACTGACTGAATGACTGACTGACTGAGACTAAATGACTGACTGCTTGACTGACTGGCTGAAGGACTAACTGACTGACTGAGTGACTGACTGACTGGACTGACTGACTGAGACTGAATGACTGAGTGCTTGACTGATTGACTGTCAGACTGACTGACTGACTTCGCAAAAGGGAAAAATAAAAAAAAAAGAATTATAAAATTAGAAAAAAATATTTGAATTTAAGACTTCCTTTCCGGCTGGGATTTGAACCCAGGGCGACACTCATGGAAGCCCAACGCTCTCGCCAATATACTATCGGATCTCTGTTAATCGGTGTCTTAATTATAATAAAAACAAAAAATGCACCTTAGTAATTATTGATCTAAAATCTTTGAAATCTAAAGGTCGAATGATTAAACTGACTCAGAATTTTCTTCCGTACATAAATAATCCATATTTGCAAAAGAAAGAAATTGAAAAAAAAAAAGAATCTTCAAATTAAAAGAGAAATATATACATGGAAGATTTTCGTTCCGGCCGGGACTCGAACCCAGTACCACGCGCTTGGAATCCAACGGTCTAGCCATTAGGCTATCGGAGCTCTGTCGATTTAAGTCTTAAATATAATAAAAACAAAAAATGCACCTTGGTAATTATTGATTCAAACACTTTGAAATTTACAGGTCGAATAATTAAACTGACTCAGAATTTTTCTCCCTACATAAATAATCAATATTCGCAAAAGAGAAAAATTAAAAAAAAAAGAAGAAGAAATTTCAAATTAGAAACTAAAAGTATACATTGAAGATTTTCGTTCAGGCTGGGACTCGAACCCAGGGCCACTCGCTTAGAAGCCTAACACTCTAGCCATTAGTCTATGGGAGCTCTGTCGGTGGGAGTTTTAAATATAATAAAAACAAAAAATGCACCTTGGTAATTGTTTATTTAAACACTTTGAAATCTTCGTGTCGAAAAATTAAACTGACTCAGAATTTTCTTCCCTACATAAATAATCAATAATTGCAAAGGAAAGAAATTGAAAAAAAAAGAATTTTCAAATTAGAAAAGAAATATATACATTGAAGATATTCGCTCCGGCTGGGACTCGAACCCAGGCCACTCGCTTGGAAGACCAGCGGTCTAGCCATTAGGCTATCGGAGTTCTGTCGAGCGGAGTCTTACTGCCTGACTGATACTGCCTGACTGACAGACTGACTCACTGACTGACTGATACTGACTGACTGACTCACTGACTGACCGAGACTGACTGACTAACTGCCTGACTGACTGAGACTGGACTGACTGACTGACTGACTGACTGACTGACTAACTGACTGACTGAGACTGACTGACTGACTGCTTGACTCTCTGACTGGCTATTTCACTGACTGACTGAATGACTAAATGACTGACTGACACTGACTGACTGACTGCTTGACTACCTGACTGGCTGCTTGACTGACTAACTGACTGGACAGGACTGACAGACTGACTGACTGACAGACTGACTGAATAAGGATGACTGACAGACTGACTGAATAAGGCTGACTGACTGACTGACTGACAGACTGACTGAATAAGGCTGAATGACTGACTGACTGCCTGACTGACTGACTGACTGAATGACTGACTGATTGACTGACCGAGACTGACTGACTGACTGACTGAGACTGGACTGGACTGACTGACTGACTGACTGACTGAGACTGACTGACTGCTTTAGTGACTAACTGACTGCACAGGACTGACCGACTGACTGACTGACTGACTGCCTGACTGACTGACTGACTGAATGACTGACTGACTGAGACTAAATGACTGACTGCTTGACTGACTGGCTGAAGGACTAACTGACTGACTGAGTGACTGACTGACTGGACTGACTGACTGAGACTGAATGACTGAGTGCTTGACTGATTGACTGTCAGACTGACAGACTGACTTCGCAAAAGGGAAAAATAAAAAAAAAGAATTATAAAATTAGAAAAAAATATTTGCATTTAAGATTTCCTTTCCGGCTGGGATTTGAACCCAGGGCGACACTCATGGAAGCCCAACGCTCTCGCCAATATATTATCGGATCTCTGTTGATCGGTGTCTTAATTATAATAAAAACAAAAAATGCACCTTAGTAATTATTGATCTAAAATCTTTGAAATCTAAAGGTCGAATGATTAAACTGACACATTTTCTTCCGTACATAAATAATCCATATTTGCAAAAGAAAGAAATTGAAAAAAAAAAATCTTCAAATTAGAAGAGAAATATATACATGGAAGATTTTCGTTCCGGCCGGGACTCGAACCCAGTACCACGCGCTTGGAACCCAACGGTGTAGCCATTAGGCTATCGGAGCTCTGTCGGTGGAAGTCTTAAATATAATAAAAACAAAAAATGCACCTTGGTAAATATTGATTCAAACACTTTGAAATTTACAGGTCGAATAATTAAACTGACTCAGAAATTTTCTCCCTACATAAATAATCAATATTCGCAAAAGAGAAAAATTAAAAAAAAAAGATGAAGAAATTTCAAATTAGAAACTAAAAGTATACATTGAAGATTTTCGTTCAGGCTGGGACTCGAACCCAGGGCCACTCGCTTGGAAGCCTAACACTCTAGCCATTAGTCTATGGGAGCTCTGTCGGTGGGAGTTTTAAATATAATAAAAACAAAAAATGCACCTTGGTAATTGTTTATTTAAACACTTTGAAATCTTCGTGTCGAAAAATTAAACTGACTCAGAATTTTCTTCCCTACATAAATAATCAATAATTGCAAAGGAAAGAAATTGAAAAAAAAAAAGAATTTTCAAATTAGAAAAGAAATATATACATTGAAGATATTCGCTCCGGCTGGGACTCGAACCCAGGCCACTCGCTTGGAAGACCAGCGGTCTAGCCATTAGGCTATCGGAGTTCTGTCGAGCGGAGTCTTACTGCCTGACTGATACTGCCTGACTGACAGACTGACTCACTGACTGACTGATACTGACTGACTGACTCACTGACTGACCGAGACTGACTGACTAACTGCCTGACTGACTGAGACTGGACTGACTGACTGACTGACTGACTGACTGACTAACTGACTGACTGAGACTGACTGACTGACTGCTTGACTCTCTGACTGGCTATTTCACTGACTGACTGAATGACTAAATGACTGACTGACACTGACTGACTGACTGCTTGACTACCTGACTGACTGCTTGACTACCTGACTGACTGCTTGACTGACTAACTGACTGGACAGGACTGACCGACTGACTGACTGACAGACTGACTGAATAAGGATGACTGACAGACTGACTGAATAAGGCTGACTGACTGACTGACTGACAGACTGACTGAATAAGGCTGACCGACTGACTGACTGCCTGACTGACTGACTGACTGAGACTGACTGACTGCTTTAGTGACTAACTGACTGCACAGGACTGACCGACTGACTGACTGACTGACTGCCTGACTGACTGACTGACTGAGACTAAATGACTGACTGCTTGACTGACTGGCTGAAGGACTAACTGACTGACTGAGTGACTGACTGACTGGACTGACTGACTGAGACTGAATGACTGAGTGCTTGACTGATTGACTGTCAGACTGACTGACTGACTTCGCAAAAGGGAAAAATAAAAAAAAAAGAATTATAAAATTAGAAAAAAATATTTGCATTTAAGATTTCCTTTCCGGCCGGGACTCGAACCCAGTACCACGCGCTAGGAACCCAACGGTCTAGCCATTAGGCTATCGGAGCTCTGTCGATGGAAGTCTTAAATATAATAAAAACAAAAAATGCACCTTGGTAATTATTGATTCAAACACTTTGAAATTTACAGGTCGAATAATTAAACTGACTCAGAATTTTTCTCCCTACATAAATAATCAATATTCGCAAAAGAGAAAAATTAAAAAAAAAAAGAAGAAGAAATTTCAAATTAGAAACTAAAAGTATACATTGAAGATTTTCGTTCAGGCTGGGACTCGAACCCAGGGCCACTCGCTTGGAAGCCTAACACTCTAGCCATTAGTCTATGGGAGCTCTGTCGGTGGGAGTTTTAAATATAATAAAAACAAAAAATGCACCTTGGTAATTGTTTATTTAAACACTTTGAAATCTTCGTGTCGAAAAATTAAACTGACTCAGAATTTTCTTCCCTACATAAATAATCAATAATTGCAAAGGAAAGAAATTGAAAAAAAAAAAGAATTTTCAAATTAGAAAAGAAATATATACATTGAAGATATTCGCTCCGGCTGGGACTCGAACCCAGGCCACTCGCTTGGAAGACCAGCGGTCTAGCCATTAGGCTATCGGAGTTCTGTCGAGCGGAGTCTTACTGCCTGACTGATACTGCCTGACTGACAGACTGACTCACTGACTGACTGATACTGACTGACTGACTCACTGACTGACCGAGACTGACTGACTAACTGCCTGACTGACTGAGACTGGACTGACTGACTGACTGACTGACTGACTGACTAACTGACTGACTGAGACTGACTGACTGACTGCTTGACTCTCTGACTGGCTATTTCACTGACTGACTGAATGACTAAATGACTGACTGACACTGACTGACTGACTGCTTGACTACCTGACTGACTGCTTGACTGACTAACTGACTGGACAGGACTGACAGACTGACTGACTGACAGACTGACTGAATAAGGATGACTGACAGACTGACTGAATAAGGCTGACTGACTGACTGACTGACAGACTGACTGAATAAGGCTGAATGACTGACTGACTGCCTGACTGACTGACTGACTGAATGACTGACTGACTGACTGACCGAGACTGACTGACTGACTGACTGAGACTGGACTGGACTGACTGACTGACTGACTGACTGAGACTGACTGACTGCTTTAGTGACTAACTGACTGCACAGGACTGACCGACTGACTGACTGACTGACTGCCTGACTGACTGACTGACTGAATGACTGACTGACTGAGACTAAATGACTGACTGCTTGACTGACTGGCTGAAGGACTAACTGACTGACTGAGTGACTGACTGACTGGACTGACTGACTGAGACTGAATGACTGAGTGCTTGACTGATTGACTGTCAGACTGACTGACTGACTTCGCAAAAGGGAAAAATAAAAAAAAAGAATTATAAAATTAGAAAAAAATATTTGCATTTAAGATTTCCTTTCCGGCTGGGATTTGAACCCAGGGCGACACTCATGGAAGCCCAACGCTCTCGCCAATATATTATCGGATCTCTGTTGATCGGTGTCTTAATTATAATAAAAACAAAAAATGCACCTTAGTAATTATTGATCTAAAATCTTTGAAATCTAAAGGTCGAATGATTAAACTGACTCATTTTCTTCCGTACATAAATAATCCATATTTGCAAAAGAAAGAAATTGAAAAAAAAAATCTTCAAATTGGAAGAGAAATATATACATGGAAGATTTTCGTTCCGGCCGGGACTCGAACCCAGTACCACGCGCTTGGAACCCAACGGTCTAGCCATTAGGCTATCGGAGCTCTGTCGATGGAAGTCTTAAATATAATAAAAACAAAAAATGCACCTTGGTAATTATTGATTCAAACACTTTGAAATTTACAGGTCGAATAATTAAACTGACTCAGAATTTTTCTCCCTACATAAATAATCAATATTCGCAAAAGAGAAAAATTAAAAAAAAAGAAGAAGAAATTTCAAATTAGAAACTAAAAGTACACATTGAAGATTTTCGTTCAGGCTGGGACTCGAACCCAGGGCCACTCGCTTGGAAGCCTAACACTCTAGCCATTAGTCTATGGGAGCTCTGTCGGTGGGAGTTTTAAATATAATAAAAACAAAAAATGCACCTTGGTAATTGTTTATTTAAACACTTTGAAATCTTCGTGTCGAAAAATTAAACTGACTCAGAATTTTCTTCCCTACATAAATAATCAATAATTGCAAAGGAAAGAAATTGAAAAAAAAAAAGAATTTTCAAATTAGAAAAGAAATATATACATTGAAGATATTCGCTCCGGCTGGGACTCGAACCCAGGCCACTCGCTTGGAAGACCAAAGGTCTAGCCATTAGGCTATCGGAGTTCTGTCGAGCGGAGTCTTACTGCCTGACTGATACTGCCTGACTGACAGACTGACTCACTGACTGACTGATACTGACTGACTGACTCACTGACTGACCGAGACTGACTGACTAACTGCCTGACTGACTGAGACTGGACTGACTGACTGACTGACTAACTGACTGACTGAGACTGACTGACTGACTGCTTGACTCTCTGACTGGCTATTTCACTGACTGACTGAATGACTAAATGACTGACTGACACTGACTGACTGACTGCTTGACTACCTGACTGACTGCTTGACTGACTAACTGACTGGACAGGACTGACCGACTGACTGACTGACAGACTGACTGAATAAGGATGACTGACAGACTGACTGAATAAGGCTGACTGACTGACTGACTGACAGACTGACTGAATAAGGCTGACCGACTGACTGACTGCCTGACTGACTGACTGACTGAGACTGACTGACTGCTTTAGTGACTAACTGACTGCACAGGACTGACCGACTGACTGACTGCCTGACTGACTGACTGACTGACTGACTGAGACTAAATGACTGACTGCTTGACTGACTGGCTGAAGGACTAACTGACTGACTGAGTGACTGACTGACTGGACTGACTGACTGAGACTGAATGACTGAGTGCTTGACTGATTGACTGTCAGACTGACTGACTGACTTCGCAAAAGGGAAAAATAAAAAAAAAAGAATTATAAAAAAATATTTGCATTTAAGATTTCCTTTCCGGCCGGGACTCGAACCCAGTACCACGCGCTAGGAACCCAACGGTCTAGCCATTAGGCTATCGGAGCTCTGTCGATGGAAGTCTTAAATATAATAAAAACAAAAAATGCACCTTGGTAATTATTGATTCAAACACTTTGAAATTTACAGGTCGAATAATTAAACTGACTCAGAATTTTTCTCCCTACATAAATAATCAATATTCGCAAAAGAGAAAAATTAAAAAAAAAAGAAGAAGAAATTTCAAATTAGAAACTAAAAGTATACATTGAAGATTTTCGTTCAGGCTGGGACTCGAACCCAGGGCCACTCGCTTGGAAGCCTAACACTCTAGCCATTAGTCTATGGGAGCTCTGTCGGTGGGAGTTTTAAATATAATAAAAACAAAAAATGCACCTTGGTAATTGTTTATTTAAACACTTTGAAATCTTCGTGTCGAAAAATTAAACTGACTCAGAATTTTCTTCCCTACATAAATAATCAATAATTGCAAAGGAAAGAAATTGAAAAAAAAAAAGAATTTTCAAATTAGAAAAGAAATATATACATTGAAGATATTCGCTCCGGCTGGGACTCGAACCCAGGCCACTCGCTTGGAAGACCAGCGGTCTAGCCATTAGGCTATCGGAGTTCTGTCGAGCGGAGTCTTACTGCCTGACTGATACTGCCTGACTGACAGACTGACTCACTGACTGACTGATACTGACTGACTGACTCACTGACTGACCGAGACTGACTGACTAACTGCCTGACTGACTGAGACTGGACTGACTGACTGACTGACTGACTGACTGACTAACTGACTGACTGAGACTGACTGACTGACTGCTTGACTCTCTGACTGGCTATTTCACTGACTGACTGAATGACTAAATGACTGACTGACACTGACTGACTGACTGCTTGACTACCTGACTGACTGCTTGACTGACTAACTGACTGGACAGGACTGACAGACTGACTGACTGACAGACTGACTGAATAAGGATGACTGACAGACTGACTGAATAAGGCTGACTGACTGACTGACTGACAGACTGACTGAATAAGGCTGAATGACTGACTGACTGCCTGACTGACTGACTGACTGAATGACTGACTGACTGACTGACCGAGACTGACTGACTGACTGACTGAGACTGGACTGGACTGACTGACTGACTGACTGACTGAGACTGACTGACTGCTTTAGTGACTAACTGACTGCACAGGACTGACCGACTGACTGACTGACTGACTGCCTGACTGACTGACTGACTGAATGACTGACTGACTGAGACTAAATGACTGACTGCTTGACTGACTGGCTGAAGGACTAACTGACTGACTGAGTGACTGACTGACTGGACTGACTGACTGAGACTGAATGACTGAGTGCTTGACTGATTGACTGTCAGACTAACTGACTGACTTCGCAAAAGGGAAAAATAAAAAAAAAGAATTATAAAATTAGAAAAAAATATTTGCATTTAAGATTTCCTTTCCGGCTGGGATTTGAACCCAGGGCGACACTCATGGAAGCCCAACGCTCTCGCCAATATATTATCGGATCTCTGTTGATCGGTGTCTTAATTATAATAAAAACAAAAAATGCACCTTAGTAATTATTGATCTAAAATCTTTGAAATCTAAAGGTCGAATGATTAAACTGACTCATTTTCTTCCGTACATAAATAATCCATATTTGCAAAAGAAAGAAATTGAAAAAAAAAAATCTTCAAATTGGAAGAGAAATATATACATGGAAGATTTTCGTTCCGGCCGGGACTCGAACCCAGTACCACGCGCTTGGAACCCAACGGTCTAGCCATTAGGCTATCGGAGCTCTGTCGATGGAAGTCTTAAATATAATAAAAACAAAAAATGCACCTTGGTAATTATTGATTCAAACACTTTGAAATTTACAGGTCGAATAATTAAACTGACTCAGAATTTTTCTCCCTACATAAATAATCAATATTCGCAAAAGAGAAAAATTAAAAAAAAAGAAGAAGAAATTTCAAATTAGAAACTAAAAGTACACATTGAAGATTTTCGTTCAGGCTGGGACTCGAACCCAGGGCCACTCGCTTGGAAGCCTAACACTCTAGCCATTAGTCTATGGGAGCTCTGTCGGTGGGAGTTTTAAATATAATAAAAACAAAAAATGCACCTTGGTAATTGTTTATTTAAACACTTTGAAATCTTCGTGTCGAAAAATTAAACTGACTCAGAATTTTCTTCCCTACATAAATAATCAATAATTGCAAAGGAAAGAAATTGAAAAAAAAAAAGAATTTTCAAATTAGAAAAGAAATATATACATTGAAGATATTCGCTCCGGCTGGGACTCGAACCCAGGCCACTCGCTTGGAAGACCAAAGGTCTAGCCATTAGGCTATCGGAGTTCTGTCGAGCGGAGTCTTACTGCCTGACTGATACTGCCTGACTGACAGACTGACTCACTGACTGACTGATACTGACTGACTGACTCACTGACTGACCGAGACTGACTGACTAACTGCCTGACTGACTGAGACTGGACTGACTGACTGACTGACTAACTGACTGACTGAGACTGACTGACTGACTGCTTGACTCTCTGACTGGCTATTTCACTGACTGACTGAATGACTAAATGACTGACTGACACTGACTGACTGACTGCTTGACTACCTGACTGACTGCTTGACTGACTAACTGACTGGACAGGACTGACCGACTGACTGACTGACAGACTGACTGAATAAGGATGACTGACAGACTGACTGAATAAGGCTGACTGACTGACTGACTGACAGACTGACTGAATAAGGCTGACCGACTGACTGACTGCCTGACTGACTGACTGACTGAGACTGACTGACTGCTTTAGTGACTAACTGACTGCACAGGACTGACCGACTGACTGACTGACTGACTGCCTGACTGACTGACTGACTGAGACTAAATGACTGACTGCTTGACTGACTGGCTGAAGGACTAACTGACTGACTGAGTGACTGACTGACTGGACTGACTGACTGAGACTGAATGACTGAGTGCTTGACTGATTGACTGTCAGACTGACTGACTGACTTCGCAAAAGGGAAAAATAAAAAAAAAAGAATTATAAAAAAATATTTGCATTTAAGATTTCCTTTCCGGCCGGGACTCGAACCCAGTACCACGCGCTAGGAACCCAACGGTCTAGCCATTAGGCTATCGGAGCTCTGTCGATGGAAGTCTTAAATATAATAAAAACAAAAAATGCACCTTGGTAATTATTGATTCAAACACTTTGAAATTTACAGGTCGAATAATTAAACTGACTCAGAATTTTTCTCCCTACATAAATAATCAATATTCGCAAAAGAGAAAAATTAAAAAAAAAAAGAAGAAGAAATTTCAAATTAGAAACTAAAAGTATACATTGAAGATTTTCGTTCAGGCTGGGACTCGAACCCAGGGCCACTCGCTTGGAAGCCTAACACTCTAGCCATTAGTCTATGGGAGCTCTGTCGGTGGGAGTTTTAAATATAATAAAAACAAAAAATGCACCTTGGTAATTGTTTATTTAAACACTTTGAAATCTTCGTGTCGAAAAATTAAACTGACTCAGAATTTTCTTCCCTACATAAATAATCAATAATTGCAAAGGAAAGAAATTGAAAAAAAAAAAGAATTTTCAAATTAGAAAAGAAATATATACATTGAAGATATTCGCTCCGGCTGGGACTCGAACCCAGGCCACTCGCTTGGAAGACCAGCGGTCTAGCCATTAGGCTATCGGAGTTCTGTCGAGCGGAGTCTTACTGCCTGACTGATACTGCCTGACTGACAGACTGACTCACTGACTGACTGATACTGACTGACTGACTCACTGACTGACCGAGACTGACTGACTAACTGCCTGACTGACTGAGACTGGACTGACTGACTGACTGACTGACTGACTGACTAACTGACTGACTGAGACTGACTGACTGACTGCTTGACTCTCTGACTGGCTATTTCACTGACTGACTGAATGACTAAATGACTGACTGACACTGACTGACTGACTGCTTGACTACCTGACTGACTGCTTGACTGACTAACTGACTGGACAGGACTGACAGACTGACTGACTGACAGACTGACTGAATAAGGATGACTGACAGACTGACTGAATAAGGCTGACTGACTGACTGACTGACAGACTGACTGAATAAGGCTGAATGACTGACTGACTGCCTGACTGACTGACTGACTGAATGACTGACTGACTGACTGACCGAGACTGACTGACTGACTGACTGAGACTGGACTGGACTGACTGACTGACTGACTGACTGAGACTGACTGACTGCTTTAGTGACTAACTGACTGCACAGGACTGACCGACTGACTGACTGACTGACTGCCTGACTGACTGACTGACTGAATGACTGACTGACTGAGACTAAATGACTGACTGCTTGACTGACTGGCTGAAGGACTAACTGACTGACTGAGTGACTGACTGACTGGACTGACTGACTGAGACTGAATGACTGAGTGCTTGACTGATTGACTGTCAGACTGACTGACTGACTTCGCAAAAGGGAAAAATAAAAAAAAAGAATTATAAAATTAGAAAAAAATATTTGCATTTAAGATTTCCTTTCCGGCTGGGATTTGAACCCAGGGCGACACTCATGGAAGCCCAACGCTCTCGCCAATATATTATCGGATCTCTGTTGATCGGTGTCTTAATTATAATAAAAACAAAAAATGCACCTTAGTAATTATTGATCTAAAATCTTTGAAATCTAAAGGTCGAATGATTAAACTGACTCATTTTCTTCCGTACATAAATAATCCATATTTGCAAAAGAAAGAAATTGAAAAAAAAAAAATCTTCAAATTGGAAGAGAAATATATACATGGAAGATTTTCGTTCCGGCCGGGACTCGAACCCAGTACCACGCGCTTGGAACCCAACGGTCTAGCCATTAGGCTATCGGAGCTCTGTCGATGGAAGTCTTAAATATAATAAAAACAAAAAATGCACCTTGGTAATTATTGATTCAAACACTTTGAAATTTACAGGTCGAATAATTAAACTGACTCAGAATTTTTCTCCCTACATAAATAATCAATATTCGCAAAAGAGAAAAATTAAAAAAAAAGAAGAAGAAATTTCAAATTAGAAACTAAAAGTACACATTGAAGATTTTCGTTCAGGCTGGGACTCGAACCCAGGGCCACTCGCTTGGAAGCCTAACACTCTAGCCATTAGTCTATGGGAGCTCTGTCGGTGGGAGTTTTAAATATAATAAAAACAAAAAATGCACCTTGGTAATTGTTTATTTAAACACTTTGAAATCTTCGTGTCGAAAAATTAAACTGACTCAGAATTTTCTTCCCTACATAAATAATCAATAATTGCAAAGGAAAGAAATTGAAAAAAAAAAGAATTTTCAAATTAGAAAAGAAATATATACATTGAAGATATTCGCTCCGGCTGGGACTCGAACCCAGGCCACTCGCTTGGAAGACCAAAGGTCTAGCCATTAGGCTATCGGAGTTCTGTCGAGCGGAGTCTTACTGCCTGACTGATACTGCCTGACTGACAGACTGACTCACTGACTGACTGATACTGCCTGACTGACAGACTGACTCACTGACTGACTGATACTGACTGACTGACTCACTGACTGACCGAGACTGACTGACTAACTACCTGACTGACTGAGACTGGACTGACTGACTGACTGACTGACTGACTGACTAACTGACTGACTGAGACTGACTGACTGACTGCTTGACTCTCTGACTGGCTATTTCACTGACTGACTGAATGACTAAATGACTGACTGACACTGACTGACTGACTGCTTGACTACCTGACTGACTGCTTGACTGACTAACTGACTGGACAGGACTGACCGACTGACTGACTGACAGACTGACTGAATAAGGATGACTGACAGACTGACTGAATAAGGCTGACTGACTGACTGACTGACAGACTGACTGAATAAGGCTGACCGACTGACTGACTGCCTGACTGACTGACTGACTGAATGACTGACTGACTGACTGACCGAGACTGACTGACTGACTGACTGAGACTGGACTGGACTGACTGACTGACTGACTGACTGAGACTGACTGACTGCTTTAGTGACTAACTGACTGCACAGGACTGACCGACTGACTGACTGACTGACTGCCTGACTGACTGACTGACTGAATGACTGACTGACTGAGACTAAATGACTGACTGCTTGACTGACTGGCTGAAGGACTAACTGACTGACTGAGTGACTGACTGACTGGACTGACTGACTGAGACTGAATGACTGAGTGCTTGACTGATTGGCTGTCAGACTGACTGACTGACTTCGCAAAAGGGAAAAATAAAAAAAAAGAATTATAAAATTAGAAAAAAATATTTGCATTTAAGATTTCCTTTCCGGCCGGGACTCGAACCCAGTACCACGCGCTATGACCCCAACGGTCTAGCCATTAGGCTATCGGAGCTCTGTCGATGGAAGTCTTAAATATAATAAAAACAAAAAATGCACCTTGGTAATTATTGATTCAAACACTTTGAAATTTACAGGTCGAATAATTAAACTGACTCAGAATTTTTCTCCCTACATAAATAATCAATATTCGCAAAAGAGAAAAATTAAAAAAAAAAAGAAGAAGAAATTTCAAATTAGAAACTAAAAGTATACATTGAAGATTTTCGTTCAGGCTGGGACTCGAACCCAGGGCCACTCGCTTGGAAGCCTAACACTCTAGCCATTAGTCTACGGGAGCTCTGTCGGTGGGAGTTTTAAATATAATAAAAACAAAAAATGCACCTTGGTAATTGTTTATTTAAACACTTTGAAATCTTCGTGTCGAAAAATTAAACTGACTCAGAATTTTCTTCCCTACATAAATAATCAATAATTGCAAAGGAAAGAAATTGAAAAAAAAAAAGAATTTTCAAATTAGAAAAGAAATATATACATTGAAGATATTCGCTCCGGCTGGGACTCGAACCCAGGCCACTCGCTTGGAAGACCAGCGGTCTAGCCATTAGGCTATCGGAGTTCTGTCGAGCGGAGTCTTACTGCCTGACTGATACTGCCTGACTGACAGACTGACTCACTGACTGACTGATACTGACTGACTGACTCACTGACTGACCGAGAATGACTGACTAACTGCCTGACTGACTGAGACTGGACTGACTGACTGACTGACTGACTGACTGACTGACTAACTGACTGACTGAGACTGACTGACTGACTGCTTGACTCTCTGACTGGCTATTTCACTGACTGACTGAATGACTAAATGACTGACTGACACTGACTGACTGACTGCTTGACTACCTGACTGACTGCTTGACTGACTAACTGACTGGACAGGACTGACCGACTGACTGACTGACAGACTGACTGAATAAGGATGACTGACAGACTGACTGAATAAGGCTGACTGACTGACTGACTGACAGACTGACTGAATAAGGCTGACCGACTGACTGACTGCCTGACTGACTGACTGACTGAGACTGACTGACTGCTTTAGTGACTAATTGACTGCACAGGGCTGACCGACTGACTGACTGACTGACTGCCTGACTGACTGACTGACTGAATGACTGACTGACTGAGACTAAATGACTGACTGCTTGACTGACTGGCTGAAGGACTAACTGACTGACTGAGTGACTGACTGACTGGACTGACTGACTGAGACTGAATGACTGAGTGCTTGACTGATTGACTGTCAGACTGACTGACTGACTTCGCAAAAGGGAAAAATAAAAAAAAAGAATTATAAAATTAGAAAAAAATATTTGCATTTAAGATTTCCTTTCCGGCCGGGACTCGAACCCAGTACCACGCGCTAGGAACCCAACGGTCTAGCCATTAGGCTATCGGAGCTCTGTCGATGGAAGTCTTAAATATAATAAAAACAAAAAATGCACCTTGGTAATTATTGATTCAAACACTTTGAAATTTACAGGTCGAATAATTAAACTGACTCAGAATTTTTCTCCCTACATAAATAATCAATATTCGCAAAAGAGAAAAATTAAAAAAAAAAGAAGAAGAAATTTCAAATTAGAAACTAAAAGTATACATTGAAGATTTTCGTTCAGGCTGGGACTCGAACCCAGGGCCACTCGCTTGGAAGCCTAACACTCTAGCCATTAGTCTATGGGAGCTCTGTCGGTGGGAGTTTAAAATATAATAAAAACAAAAAATGCACCTTGGTAATTGTTTATTTAAACACTTTGAAATCTTCGTGTCGAAAAATTAAACTGACTCAGAATTTTCTTCCCTACATAAATAATCAATAATTGCAAAGGAAAGAAATTGAAAAAAAAAAGAATTTTCAAATTAGAAAAGAAATATATACATTGAAGATATTCGCTCCGGCTGGGACTCGAACCCAGGCCACTCGCTTGGAAGACCAGCGGTCTAGCCATTAGGCTATCGGAGTTCTGTCGAGCGGAGTCTTACTGCCTGACTGATACTGCCTGACTGACAGACTGACTCACTGACTGACTGATACTGACTGACTGACTCACTGACTGACCGAGACTGACTGACTAACTGCCTGACTGACTGAGACTGGACTGACTGACTGACTGACTGACTGACTGACTGACTAACTGACTGACTGAGACTGACTGACTGACTGCTTGACTCTCTGACTGGCTATTTCACTGACTGACTGAATGACTAAATGACTGACTGACACTGACTGACTGACTGCTTGACTACCTGACTGACTGCTTGACTGACTAACTGACTGGACAGGACTGACCGACTGACTGACTGACAGACTGACTGAATAAGGATGACTGACAGACTGACTGAATAAGGCTGACTGACTGACTGACTGACAGACTGACTGAATAAGGCTGACCGACTGACTGACTGCCTGACTGACTGAATGACTGACTGACTGACTGACTGAGACTGGACTGGACTGACTGACTGACTAACTGACTGAGACTGACTGACCGACTGACTGACTGACTGACTGCCTGACTGACTGACTGACTGAATGACTGACTGACTGAGACTAAATGACTGACTGCTTGACTGACTGGCTGAAGGACTAACTGACTGACTGAGTGACTGACTGACTGGACTGACTGACTGAGACTGAATGACTGAGTGCTTGACTGATTGACTGTCAGACTGACTGACTGACTTCGCAAAAGGGAAAAATAAAAAAAAAAGAATTATAAAATTAGAAAAAAAATATTTGCATTTAAGAGTTCCTTTCCGGCTGGGATTTGAACCCAGGGCGACACTCATGGAAGCCCAACGCTCTCGCCAATATACTATCGGATCTCTGTTGTTAGGTGTCTTAATTATAATAAAAACAAAAAATGCACCTTAGTAATTATTGATCTAAATTCTTTGAAATCTAAAGGTCGAATGATTAAACTGACTCAGAATTTTCTTCCGTACATAAATAATCCATATTTGCAAAAGAAAGAAATTGAAAAAAAAAAAGAATCTTCAAATTAGAAGAGAAATATATACATGGAAGATTTTCGTTCCGGCCGGGACTCGAACCCAGTACCACGCGCTTGGAACCCAACGGTCTAGCCATTAGGCTATCGGAGCTCTGTCGATGGAAGTCTTAAATATAATAAAAACAAAAAATGCACCTTGGTAATTATTGATTCAAACACTTTGAAATTTACAGGTCGAATAATTAAACTGACTCAGAATTTTTCTCCCTACATAAATAATCAATATTCGCAAAAGAGAAAAATTTAAAAAAAAAGAAGAAGAAATTTCAAATTAGAAACTAAAAGCATACATTGAAGATTTTCGTTCAGGCTGGGACTCGAACCCAGGGCCACTCGCTTGGAAGCCTAACACTCTAGCCATTAGTCTATGGGAGCTCTGTCGGTGGGAGTTTTAAATATAATAAAAACAAAAAATGCACCTTGGTAATTGTTTATTTAAACACTTTGAAATCTTCGTGTCGAAAAATTAAACTGACTCAGAATTTTCTTCCCTACATAAATAATCAATAATTGCAAAGGAAAGAAATTGAAAAAAAAAAGAATTTTCAAATTAGAAAAGAAATATATACATTGAAGATATTCGCTCCGGCTGGGACTCGAACCCAGGCCACTCGCTTGGAAGACCAGCGGTCTAGCCATTAGGCTATCGGAGTTCTGTCGAGCGGAGTCTTACTGCCTGACTGATACTGCCTGACTGACAGACTGACTCACTGACTGACTGATACTGACTGACTGACTCACTGACTGACCGAGACTGACTGACTAACTGCCTGACTGACTGAGACTGGACTGACTGACTGACTGACTGACTGACTGACTAACTGACTGACTGAGACTGACTGACTGACTGCTTGTCTCTCTGACTGGCTATTTCACTGACTGACTGAATGACTAAATGACTGACTGACACTGACTGACTGACTGCTTGACTACCTGACTGACTGCTTGACTGACTAACTGACTGGACAGGACTGACCAACTGACTGACTGACAGACTGACTGAATAAGGATGACTGACAGACTGACTGAATAAGGCTGACTGACTGACTGACTGACAGACTGACTGAATAAGGCTGACCGACTGACTGACTGCCTGACTGACTGACTGACTGAATGACTGACTGACTGACTGACCGAGACTGACTGACTGACTGACTGAGACTGGACTGGACTGACTGACTGACTGACTGACTGAGACTGACTGACTGCTTTAGTGACTAACTGACTGCACAGGACTGACCGACTGACTGACTGACTGACTGCCTGACTGACTGACTGACTGAATGACTGACTGACTGAGACTAAATGACTGACTGCTTGACTGACTGGCTGAAGGACTAACTGACTGACTGAGTGACTGACTGACTGGACTGACTGACTGAGACTGAATGACTGAGTGCTTGACTGATTGACTGTCAGACTGACTGACTGACTTCGCAAAAGGGAAAAATAAAAAAAAAAGAATTATAAAATTAGAAAAAAATATTTGCATTTAAGATTTCCTTTCCGGCCGGGACTCGAACCCAGTACCACGCGCTAGGAACCCAACGGTCTAGCCATTAGGCTATCGGAGCTCTGTCGATGGAAGTCTTAAATATAATAAAAACAAAAAATGCACCTTGGTAATTATTGATTCAAACACATTGAAATTTACAGGTCGAATAATTAAACTGACTCAGAATTTTTCTCCCTACATAAATAATCAATATTCGCAAAAGAGAAAAATTAAAAAAAAAAGAAGAAGAAATTTCAAATTAGAAACTAAAAGTATACATCGAAGATTTTCGTTCAGGCTGGGACTCGAACCCAGGGCCACTCGCTTGGAAGCCTAACACTCTAGCCATTAGTCTATGGGAGCTCTGTCGGTGGGAGTTTTAAATATAATAAAAACAAAAAATGCACCTTGGTAATTGTTTATTTAAACACTTTGAAATCTTCGTGTCGAAAAATTAAACTGACTCAGAATTTTCTTCCCTACATAAATAATCAATAATTGCAAAGGAAAGAAATTGAAAAAAAAAAGAATTTTCAAATTAGAAAAGAAAGATATACATTGAAGATATTCGCTCCGGCTGGGACTCGAACCCAGGCCACTCGCTTGGAAGACCAGCGGTCTAGCCATTAGGCTATCGGAGTTCTGTCGAGCGGAGTCTTACTGCCTGACTGATACTGCCTGACTGACAGACTGACTCACTGACTGACTGATACTGACTGACTGACTCACTGACTGACCGAGACTGACTGACTAACTGCCTGACTGACTGAGACTGGACTGACTGACTGACTGTCTGACTGACTGACTAACTGACTGACTGAGACTGACTGACTGACTGCTTGACTCTCTGACTGGCTATTTCACTGACTGACTGAATGACTAAATGACTGACTGACACTGACTGACTGACTGCTTGACTACCTGACTGACTGCTTGACTGACTAACTGACTGGACAGGACTGACCGACTGACTGACTGACAGACTGACTGAATAAGGATGACTGACAGACTGACTGAATAAGGCTGACTGACTGACTGACTGACAGACTGACTGAATAAGGCTGACCGACTGACTGACTGCCTGACTGACTGACTGACTGAATGACTGACTGACCGAGACTGACTGACTGACTGACTGAGACTGGACTGGACTGACTGACTGACTGACTGACTGAGACTGACTGACTGCTTTAGTGACTAACTGACTGCACAGGACTGACCGACTGACTGACTGACTGACTGCCTGACTGACTGACTGAGACTAAATGACTGACTGCTTGACTGACTGGCTGAAGGACTAACTGACTGACTGAGTGACTGACTGACTGGACTGACTGACTGAGACTGAATGACTGAGTGCTTGACTGATTGACTGTCAGACTGACTGACTGACTTCGCAAAAGGGAAAAATAAAAAAAAAGAATTATAAAAAAATATTTGCATTTAAGATTTCCTTTCCGGCCGGGACTCGAACCCAGTACCACGCGCTAGGAACCCAACGGTCTAGCCATTAGGCTATCAGAGCTCTGTCGATGGAAGTCTTAAATATAATAAAAACAAAAAATGCACCTTGGTAATTATTGATTCAAACACTTTGAAATTTACAGGTCGAATAATTAAACTGACTCAGAATTTTTCTCCCTACATAAATAATCAATATTCGCAAATGAGAAAAATTAAAAAAAAAGAAGAAGAAATTTCAAATTAGAAACTAAAAGTATACATTGAAGATTTTCGTTCAGGCTGGGACTCGAACCCAGGGCCACTCGCTTGGAAGCCTAACACTCTAGCCATTAGTCTATGGGAGCTCTGTCGGTGGGAGTTTTAAATATAATAAAAACAAAAAACGCACCTTGGTAATTGTTTATTTAAACACTTTGAAATCTTCGTGTCGAAAAATTAAACTGACTCAGAATTTTCTTCCCTACATAAATAATCAATAATTGCAAAGGAAAGAAATTGAAAAAAAAAGAATTTTCAAATTAGAAAAGAAATATATACATTGAAGATATTCGCTCCGGCTGGAACTCGAACCCAGGCCACTCGCTTGGAAGACCAGCGGTCTAGCCATTAGGCTATCGGAGTTCTGTCGAGCGGAGTCTTACTGCCTGACTGATACTGCCTGACTGACAGACTGACTCACTGACTGACTGATACTGACTGACTGACTCACTGACTGACCGAGACTGACTGACTAACTGCCTGACTGACTGAGACTGGACTGACTGACTGACTGACTGACTGACTGACTAACTGACTGACTGAGACTGACTGACTGACTGCTTGACTCTCTGACTGGCTATTTCACTGACTGACTGAATGACTAAATGACTGACTGACACTGACTGACTGACTGCTTGACTACCTGACTGACTGCTTGACTGACTAACTGACTGGACAGGACTGACCGACTGACTGACTGACAGACTGACTGAATAAGGATGACTGACAGACTGACTGAATAAGGCTGACTGACTGACTGACTGACAGACTGACTGAATAAGGCTGACCGACTGACTGACTGCCAGACTGACTGACTGACTGAATGACTGACTGACTGACTGACCGAGACTGACTGACTGACTGACTGAGACTGGACTGGACTGACTGACTGACTGACTGACTGAGACTGACTGACTGCTTTAGTGACTAACTGACTGCACCGGACTGACCGACTGACTGACTGACTGACTGCCTGACTGACTGACTGACTGAATGACTGACTGACTGAGACTAAATGACTGACTGCTTGACTGACTGGCTGAAGGACTAACTGACTGACTGAGTGACTGACTGACTGGACTGACTGACTGAGACTGAATGACTGAGTGCTTGACTGATTGACTGTCAGACTGACTGACTGACTTCGCAAAAGGGAAAAATAAAAAAAAAGAATTATAAAATTAGAAAAAAATATTTGCATTTAAGATTTCCTTTCCGGCCGGGACTCGAACCCAGTACCACGCGCTAGGAACCCAACGGTCTAGCCATTAGGCTATCGGAGCTCTGTCGATGGAAGTCTTAAATATAATAAAAACAAAAAATGCACCTTGGTAATTATTGATTCAAACACTTTGAAATTTACAGGTCGAATAATTAAACTGACTCAGAATTTTTCTCCCTACATAAATAATCAATATTCGCAAAAGAGAAAAATTAAAAAAAAAGAAGAAGAAATTTCAAATTAGAAACTAAAAGTATACATTGAAGATTTTCGTTCCGGCCGGGACTCGAACCCAGTACCACGCGCTTGGAACCCAACGGTCTAGCCATTAGGCTATCGGAGCTCTGTCGATGGAAGTCTTAAATATAATAAAAACAAAAAATGCACCTTGGTAATTATTGATTCAAACACATTGAAATTTACAGGTCGAATAATTAAACTGACTCAGAATTTTTCTCCCTACATAAATAATCAATATTCGCAAAAGAGAAAAATTAAAAAAAAAAGAAGAAGAAATTTCAAATTAGAAACTAAAAGTATACATTGAAGATTTTCGTTCAGGCTGGGACTCGAACCCAGGGCCACTCGCTTGGAAGCCTAACACTCTAGCCATTAGTCTATGGGAGCTCTGTCGGTGGGAGTTTTAAATATAATAAAAACAAAAAATGCACCTTGGAAATTGTTTATTTAAACACTTTGAAATCTTCGTGTCGAAAAATTAAACTGACTCAGAATTTTCTTCCCTACATAAATAATCAATAATTGCAAAGGAAAGAAATTGAAAAAAAAAGAATTTTCAAATTAGAAAAGAAATATATACATTGAAGATATTCGCTCCGGCTGGGACTCGAACCCAGGCCACTCGCTTGGAAGACCAGCGGTCTAGCCATTAGGCTATCGGAGTTCTGTCGAGCGGAGTCTTACTGCCTGACTGATACTGCCTGACTGACAGACTGACTCACTGACTGACTGATACTGACTGACTGACTCACTGACTGACCGAGACTGACTGACTAACTGCCTGACTGACTGAGACTGGACTGACTGACTGACTGTCTGACTGACTGACTAACTGACTGACTGAGACTGACTGACTGACTGCTTGACTCTCTGACTGGCTATTTCACTGACTGACTGAATGACTAAATGACTGACTGACACTGACTGACTGACTGCTTGACTACCTGACTGACTGCTTGACTGACTAACTGACTGGACAGGACTGACCGACTGACTGACTGACAGACTGACTGAATAAGGATGACTGACAGACTGACTGAATAAGGCTGACTGACTGACTGACTGACTGACAGACTGACTGAATAAGGCTGACCGACTGACTGACTGCCTGACTGACTGACTGACTGAATGACTGACTGACCGAGACTGACTGACTGACTGACTGAGACTGGACTGGACTGACTGACTGACTGACTGACTGAGACTGACTGACTGCTTTAGTGACTAACTGACTGCACAGGACTGACCGACTGACTGACTGACTGACTGAGACTAAATGACTGACTGCTTGACTGACTGGCTGAAGGACTAACTGACTGACTGAGTGACTGACTGACTGGACTGACTGACTGAGACTGAATGACTGAGTGCTTGACTGATTGACTGTCAGACTGACTGACTGACTTCGCAAAAGGGAAAAATAAAAAAAAAAGAATTATAAAAAAATATTTGCATTTAAGATTTCCTTTCCGGCCGGGACTCGAACCCAGTACCACGCGCTAGGAACCCAACGGTCTAGACATTAGGCTATCAGAGCTCTGTCGATGGAAGTCTTAAATATAATAAAAACAAAAAATGCACCTTGGTAATTATTGATTCAAACACTTTGAAATTTACAGGTCGAATAATTAAACTGACTCAGAATTTTTCTCCCTACATAAATAATCAATATTCGCAAAAGAGAAAAATTAAAAAAAAAGAAGAAGAAATTTCAAATTAGAAACTAAAAGTATACATTGAAGATTTTCGTTCAGGCTGGGACTCGAACCCAGGGCCACTCGCTTGGAAGCCTAACACTCTAGCCATTAGTCTATGGGAGCTCTGTCGGTGGGAGTTTTAAATATAATAAAAACAAAAAACGCACCTTGGTAATTGTTTATTTAAACACTTTGAAATCTTCGTGTCGAAAAATTAAACTGACTCAGAATTTTCTTCCCTACATAAATAATCAATAATTGCAAAGGAAAGAAATTGAAAAAAAAAGAATTTTCAAATTAGAAAAGAAATATATACATTGAAGATATTCGCTCCGGCTGGGACTCGAACCCAGGCCACTCGCTTGGAAGACCAGCGGTCTAGCCATTAGGCTATCGGAGTTCTGTCGAGCGGAGTCTTACTGCCTGACTGATACTGCCTGACTGACAGACTGACTCACTGACTGACTGATACTGACTGACTGACTCACTGACTGACCGAGACTGACTGACTAACTGCCTGACTGACTGAGACTGGACTGACTGACTGACTGACTGACTGACTGACTAACTGACTGACTGAGACTGACTGACTGACTGCTTGACTCTCTGACTGGCTATTTCACTGACTGACTGAATGACTAAATGACTGACTGACACTGACTGACTGACTGCTTGACTACCTGACTGACTGCTTGACTGACTAACTGACTGGACAGGACTGACCGACTGACTGACTGACAGACTGACTGAATAAGGATGACTGACAGACTGACTGAATAAGGCTGACTGACTGACTGACCGACTGACAGACTGACTGAATAAGGCTGACCGACTGACTGACTGCCTGACTGACTGACTGACTGAATGACTGACTGACCGAGACTGACTGACTGACTGACTGAGACTGGACTGGACTGACTGACTGACTGACTGACTGAGACTGACTGACTGCTTTAGTGACTAACTGACTGCACAGGACTGACCGACTGACTGACTGACTGACTGCCTGACTGACTGACTGAGACTAAATGACTGACTGCTTGACTGACTGGCTGAAGGACTAACTGACTGACTGAGTGACTGACTGACTGGACTGACTGACTGAGACTGAATGACTGAGTGCTTGACTGATTGACTGTCAGACTGACTGACTGACTTCGCAAAAGGGAAAAATAAAAAAAAAGAATTATAAAAAAATATTTGCATTTAAGATTTCCTTTCCGGCCGGGACTCGAACCCAGTACCACGCGCTAGGAACCCAACGGTCTAGACATTAGGCTATCAGAGCTCTGTCGATGGAAGTCTTAAATATAATAAAAACAAAAAATGCACCTTGGTAATTATTGATTCAAACACTTTGAAATTTACAGGTCGAATAATTAAACTGACTCAGAATTTTTCTCCCTACATAAATAATCAATATTCGCAAAAGAGAAAAATTAAAAAAAAAGAAGAAGAAATTTCAAATTAGAAACTAAAAGTATACATTGAAGATTTTCGTTCAGGCTGGGACTCGAACCCAGGGCCACTCGCTTGGAAGCCTAACACTCTAGCCATTAGTCTATGGGAGCTCTGTCGGTGGGAGTTTTAAATATAATAAAAACAAAAAACGCACCTTGGTAATTGTTTATTTAAACACTTTGAAATCTTCGTGTCGAAAAATTAAACTGACTCAGAATTTTCTTCCCTACATAAATAATCAATAATTGCAAAGGAAAGAAATTGAAAAAAAAAGAATTTTCAAATTAGAAAAGAAATATATACATTGAAGATATTCGCTCCGGCTGGGACTCGAACCCAGGCCACTCGCTTGGAAGACCAGCGGTCTAGCCATTAGGCTATCGGAGTTCTGTCGAGCGGAGTCTTACTGCCTGACTGATACTGCCTGACTGACAGACTGACTCACTGACTGACTGATACTGACTGACTGACTCACTGACTGACCGAGACTGACTGACTAACTGCCTGACTGACTGAGACTGGACTGACTGACTGACTGACTGACTGACTGACTAACTGACTGACTGACTGCTTGACTCTCTGACTGGCTATTTCACTGACTGACTGAATGACTAAATGACTGACTGACACTGACTGACTGACTGCTTGACTACCTGACTGACTGCTTGACTGACTAACTGACTGGACAGGACTGACCGACTGACTGACTGACAGACTGACTGAATAAGGATGACTGACAGACTGACTGAATAAGGCTGACTGACTGACTGACTGACAGACTGACTGAATAAGGCTGACCGACTGACTGACTGCCTGACTGACTGACTGACTGACTGACTGACTGCCTGACTGACTGACTGACTGCCTGACTGACTGACTGACTGAATGACTGACTGACTGAGACTAAATGACTGACTGCTTGACTGACTGGCTGAAGGACTAACTGACTGACTGAGTGACTGACGGACTGGACTGACTGACTGAGACTGAATGACTGAGTGCTTGACTGATTGACTGTCAGACTGACTGACTGACTTCGAAAAAGGGAAAAATAAAAAAAAAAGAATTATAAAATTAGAAATAAATATTTGCATTTAAGATTTCCTTTCCGGCTGGGATTTGAACCCAGGGCGACACTCATGGAAGCCCAACGCTCTCGCCAATATACTATCGGATCTCTGTTGATCGGTGTCTTAATTATAATAAAAACAAAAAATGCACCTTAGTAATTATTGATCTAAAATCTTTGAAATCTAAAGGTCGAATGATTAAACTGACTCAGAATTTTCTTCCGTACATAAATAATCCATATTTGCAAAAGAAAGAAATTGAAAAAAAAAAAAAGAATCTTCAAATTAGAAGAGAAATATATACATGGAAAATTTTCGTTCCGGCCGGGACTCGAACCCAGTACCACGCGCTTGGAACCCAACGGTCTAGCCGCTCTGTCGATGGAAGTCTTAAATATAATAAAAACAAAAAATGCACCTTGGTAATTATTGATTCAAACACTTTGAAATTTACAGGTCGAATAATTAAACTGACTCAGAATTTTTCTCCCTACATAAATAATCAATAATTGCAAAGGAAAGAAATTGAAAAAAAAAAGAATTTTCAAATTAGAAAAGAAATATATACATTGAAGATATTCGCTCCGGCTGGGACCCGAACCCAGGCCACTCGCTTGGAAGACCAGCGGTCTAGCCATTAGGCTATCGGAGTTCTGTCGAACGGAGTCTTACTGCCTGACTGATACTGCCTGACTGACAGACTGACTCACTGACTGACTGATACTGACTGACTGACTCACTGACTGACCGAGACTGACTGACTAACTGCCTGACTGACTGAGACTGGACTGACTGACTGACTGACTGACTGACTGACTAACTGACTGACTGAGACTGACTGACTGACTGCTTGACTCTCTGACTGGCTATTTCACTGACTGACTGAATGACTAAATGACTGACTGACACTGACTGACTGACTGCTTGACTACCTGACTGACTGCTTGACTGACTAACTGACTGGACAGGACTGACCGACTGACTGACTGACAGACTGACTGAATAAGGATGACTGACAGACTGACTGAATAAGGCTGACTGACTGACTGACTGACAGACTGACTGAATAAGGCTGACCGACTGACTGACTGCCTGACTGACTGACTGACTGAATGACTGACTGACTGACTGACCGAGACTGACTGACTGACTGACTGAGACTGGACTGGACTGACTGACTGACTGACTGACTGAGACTGACTGACTGCTTTAGTGACTAACTGACTGCACCGGACTGACCGACTGACTGACTGACTGACTGCCTGACTGACTGACTGACTGAATGACTGACTGACTGAGACTAAATGACTGACTGCTTGACTGACTGGCTGAAGGACTAACTGACTGACTGAGTGACTGACTGACTGGACTGACTGACTGAGACTGAATGACTGAGTGCTTGACTGATTGACTGTCAGACTGACTGACTGACTTCGCAAAAGGGAAAAATAAAAAAAAAGAATTATAAAATTAGAAAAAAATATTTGCATTTAAGATTTCCTTTCCGGCCGGGACTCGAACCCAGTACCACGCGCTAGGAACCCAACGGTCTAGCCATTAGGCTATCGGAGCTCTGTCGATGGAAGTCTTAAATATAATAAAAACAAAAAATGCACCTTGGTAATTATTGATTCAAACACTTTGAAATTTACAGGTCGAATAATTAAACTGACTCAGAATTTTTCTCCCTACATAAATAATCAATATTCGCAAAAGAGAAAAATTAAAAAAAAAAGAAGAAGAAATTTCAAATTAGAAACTAAAAGTATACATTGAAGATTTTCGTTCAGGCTGGGACTCGAACCCAGGGCCACTCGCTTGGAAGCCTAACACTCTAGCCATTAGTCTACGGGAGCTCTGTCGGTGGGAGTTTTAAATATAAGAAAAACAAAAAATGCACCTTGGTAATTGTTTATTTAAACACTTTGAAATCTTCGTGTCGAAAAATTAAACTGACTCAGAATTTTCTTCCCTACATAAATAATCAATAATTGCAAAGGAAAGAAATTGAAAAAAAAAAGAATTTTCAAATTAGAAAAGAAATATATACATTGAAGATATTCGCTCCGGCTGGGACTCGAACCCAGGCCACTCGCTTGGAAGACCAGCGGTCTAGCCATTAGGCTATCGGAGTTCTGTCGAGCGGAGTCTTACTGCCTGACTGATACTGCCTGACTGACAGACTGACTCACTGACTGACTGATACTGACTGACTGACTCACTGACTGACCGAGACTGACTGACTAACTGCCTGACTGACTGAGACTGGACTGACTGACTGACTGACTGACTGACTGACTAACTGACTGACTGACTGCTTGACTCTCTGACTGGCTATTTCACTGACTGACTGAATGACTAAATGACTGACTGACACTGACTGACTGACTGCTTGACTACCTGACTGACTGCTTGACTGACTAACTGACTGGACAGGACTGACCGACTGACTGACTGACAGACTGACTGAATAAGGATGACTGACAGACTGACTGAATAAGGCTGACTGACTGACTGACTGACAGACTGACTGAATAAGGCTGACCGACTGACTGACTGCCTGACTGACTGACTGACTGAATGACTGACTGACTGACTGACCGAGACTGACTGACTGACTGACTGAGACTGGACTGGACTGACTGACTGACTGAGACTGACTGACTGCTTTAGTGACTACCTGACTGCACAGGACTGACCGACTGACTGACTGACTGACTGCCTGACTGACTGACTGACTGCCTGACTGACTGACTGACTGAATGACTGACTGACTGAGACTAAATGACTGACTGCTTGACTGACTGGCTGAAGGACTAACTGACTGACTGAGTGACTGACGGACTGGACTGACTGACTTCGAAAAAGGGAAAAATAAAAAAAAAAAGAATTATAAAATTAGAAATAAATATTTGCATTTAAGATTTCCTTTCCGGCTGGGATTTGAACCCAGGGCGACACTCATGGAAGCCCAACGCTCTCGCCAATATACTATCGGATCTCTGTTGATCGGTGTCTTAATTATAATAAAAACAAAAAATGCACCTTAGTAATTATTGATCTAAAATCTTTGAAATCTAAAGGTCGAATGATTAAACTGACTCAGAATTTTCTTCCGTACATAAATAATCCATATTTGCAAAAGAAAGAAATTGAAAAAAAAAAAAAAGAATCTTCAAATTAGAAGAGAAATATATACATGGAAAATTTTCGTTCCGGCCGGGACTCGAACCCAGTACCACGCGCTTGGAACCCAACGGTCTAGCCATTAGGCTATCGGAGCTCTGCCGATGGAAGTCTTAAATATAATAAAAACAAAAAATGCACCTTGGTAATTATTGATTCAAACACATTGAAATTTACAGGTCGAATAATTAAACTGACTCAGAATTTTTCTCCCTACATAAATAATGAATATTCGCAAAAGAGAAAAATTAAAAAAAAAGAAGAAGAAATTTCAAATTAGAAACTAAAAGTATACATTGAAGATTTTCGTTCAGGCTGGGACTCGAACCCAGGGCCACTCGCTTGGAAGCCTAACACTCTAGCCATTAGTCTATGGGAGCTGTGTCGGTGGGAGTTTTAAATATAATAAAAACACAAAATGCACCTTGGTAATTGTTTATTTAAACACTTTGAAATCTTCGTGTCGAAAAATTAAACTGACTCAGAATTTTCTTCCCTACATAAATAATCAATAATTGCAAAGGAAAGAAATTGAAAAAAAAAGAATTTTCAAATTAGAAAAGAAATATATACATTGAAGATATTCGCTCCGGCTGGGACTCGAACCCAGGCCACTCGCTTGGAAGACCAGCGGTCTAGCCATTAGGCTATCGGAGTTCTGTCGAGCGGAGTCTTACTGCCTGACTGATACTGCCTGACTGACAGACTGACTCACTGACTGACTGATACTGACTGACTGACTCACTGACTGACCGAGACTGACTGACTAACTGCCTGACTGACTGAGACTGGACTGACTGACTGACTGACTGACTGACTGACTGACTAACTGACTGACTGAGACTGACTGACTGACTGCTTGACTCTCTGACTGGCTATTTCACTGACTGACTGAATGACTAAATGACTGACTGACACTGACTGACTGACTGCTTGACTACCTGACTGACTGCTTGACTGACTAACTGACTGGACAGGACTGACCGACTGACTGACTGACAGACTGACTGAATAAGGATGACTGACAGACTGACTGAATAAGGCTGACTGACTGACTGACTGACAGACTGACTGAATAAGGCTGACCGACTGACTGACTGCCTGACTGACTGACTGACTGAATGACTGACTGACTGACTGACCGAGACTGACTGACTGACTGACTGAGACTGGACTGGACTGACTGACTGACCGAGACTGACTGACTGACTGACTGAGACTGGACTGGACTGACTGACTGACTGACTGACTGAGACTGACTGACTGCTTTAGTGACTAACTGACTGCACAGGACTGACCGACTGACTGACTGACTGACTGACTGAGACTAAATGACTGACTGCTTGACTGACTGGCTGAAGGACTAACTGACTGACTGAGTGACTGACTGACTGGACTGACTAACTGAGACTGAATGACTGAGTGCTTGACTGATTGACTGTCAGACTGACTGACTGACTTCGCAAAAGGGAAAAATAAAAAAAAAGGATTATAAAATTAGAAAAAAATATTTGCATTTAAGACTTCCTTTCCGGCCGGGACTCGAACCCAGTACCACGCGCGAGGAACCCAACGGTCTAGCCATTAGGCTATCAGAGCTCTGTCGATGGAAGTCTTAAATATAATAAAAACAAAAAATGCACCTTGGTAATTATTGATTCAAACACTTTGAAATTTACAGGTCGAATAATTAAACTGACTCAGAATTTTTCTCCCTACATAAATAATCAATATTCGCAAAAGAGAAAAATTAAAAAAAAAGAAGAAGAAATTTCAAATTAGAAACTAAAAGTATACATTGAAGATTTTCGTTCAGGCTGGGACTCGAACCCAGGGCCACTCGCTTGGAAGCCTAACACTCTAGCCATTAGTCTATGGGAGCTCTGTCGGTGGGAGTTTTAAATATAATAAAAACAAAAAATGCACCTTGGTAATTGTTTATTTAAACACTTTGAAATCTTCGTGTCGAAAAATTAAACTGACTCAGAATTTTCTTCCCTACATAAATAATCAATAATTGCAAAGGAAAGAAATTGAAAAAAAAAGAATTTTCAAATTAGAAAAGAAATATATACATTGAAGATATTCGTTCCGACTGGGACTCGAACCCAGGCCACTCGCTTGGAAGACCAGCGGTCTAGCCATTAGGCTATCGGAGTTCTGTCGAGCGGAGTCTTACTGCCTGACTGATACTGCCTGACTGACAGACTGACTCACTGACTGACTGATACTGACTGACTGACTCACTGACTGACCGAGACTGACGGACTAACTGCCTGACTGACTGAGACTGGACTGACTGACTGACTGACTGACTGACTGACTGACTGACTGACTGACTGACTAACTGACTGACTGAGACTGACTGACTGACTGCTTGACTCTCTGACTGGCTATTTCACTGACTGACTGAATGACTAAATGACTGACTGACACTGACTGACTGACTGCTTGACTACCTGACTGACTGCTTGACTGACTAACTGACTGGACAGGACTGACCGACTGACTGACTGACAGACTGACTGAATAAGGATGACTGACAGACTGACTGAATAAGGCTGACTGACTGACTGACAGACTGACTGAATAAGGCTGACCGACTGACTGACTGCCTGACTGACTGACTGACTGAATGACTGACTGACTGACTGACCGAGACTGACTGACTGACTGACTGAGACTGGACTGGACTGACTGACTGACTGACTGACTGAGACTGACTGACTGCTTTAGTGACTAATTGACTGCACAGGACTGACCGACTGACTGACTGACTGACTGCCTGACTGACTGACTGACTGAATGACTGACTGACTGAGACTAAATGACTGACTGCTTGACTGACTGGCTGAAGGACTAACTGACTGACTGAGTGACTGACTGTTTGGACTGACTGACTGAGACTGAATGACTGAGTGCTTGACTGATTGACTGTCAGACTGACTGACTGACTTCGCAAAAGGGAAAAATAAAAAAAAAAGAATTATAAAATTAGAAAAAAATATTTGCATTTAAGATTTCCTTTCCGGCCGGGACTCGAACCCAGTACCACGCGCTAGGAACCCAACGGTCTAGCCATTAGGCTATCGGAGCTCTGTCGATGGAAGTCTTAAATATAATAAAAACAAAAAATGCACCTTGGTAATTATTGATTCAAACACTTTGAAATTTACAGGTCGAATAATTAAACTGACTCAGAATTTTTCTCCCTACATAAATAATCAATAATTGCAAAGGAAAGAAATTGAAAAAAAAAAGAATTTTCAAATTAGAAAAGAAATATATACATTGAAGATATTCGCTCCGGCTGGGACCCGAACCCAGGCCACTCGCTTGGAAGACCAGCGGTCTAGCCATTAGGCTATCGGAGTTCTGTCGAACGGAGTCTTACTGCCTGACTGATACTGCCTGACTGACAGACTGACTCACTGACTGACTGATACTGACTGACTGACTCACTGACTGACCGAGACAGACTGACTAACTGCCTGACTGACTGAGACTGGACTGACTGACTGACTGACTGACTGACTGACTAACTGACTGACTGAGACTGACTGACTGACTGCTTGACTCTCTGACTGGCTATTTCACTGACTGACTGAATGACTAAATGAATGACTGACACTGACTGACTGACTGCTTGACTACCTGACTGACTGCTTGACTGACTAACTGACTGGACAGGACTGACCGACTGACTGACTGACAGACTGACTGAATAAGGATGACTGACAGACTGACTGAATAAGGCTGACTGACAGACTGACTGAGAGACTGACTGAATAAGGCTGACCGACTGACTGACTGCCTGACTGACTGACTGACTGAATGACTGACTGACTGACTGACCGAGACTGACTGACTGACTGACTGAGACTGGACTGGACTGACTGACTGACTGACTGACTGACTGACTGAATGACTGACTGAATGACTGACTGACTGAGACTAAATGACTGACTGCTTGACTGACTGGCTGAAGGACTAACTGACTGACTGAGTGACTGACTGACTGGACTGACTGGACTGACTGACTGAGACTGAATGACTGAGTGCTTGACTGATTGACTGTCAGACTGACTGACTGACTTCGCAAAAGGGAAAAATAAAAAAAAAGAATTATAAAATTAGAAAAAAATATTTGCATTTAAGATTTCCTTTCCGGCCGGGACTCGAACCCAGTACCACGCGCTAGGAACCCAACGGTCTAGCCATTAGGCTATCGGAGCTCTGTCGATGGAAGTCTTAAATATAATAAAAACAAAAAATGCACCTTGGTAATTATTGATTCAAACACTTTGAAATTTACAGGTCGAATAATTAAACTGACTCAGAATTTTTCTCCCTATATAAATAATCAATATTCGCAAAAGAGAAAAATTTAAAAAAAAGAAGAAGAAATTTCAAATTAGAAACTAAAAGTATACATTGAAGATTTTCGTTCAGGCTGGGACTCGAACCCAGGGCCACTCGCTTGGAAGCCTACCACGCTAGCCATTAGTCTATGGGAGCTCTGTCGGTGGGAGTTTTAAATATAATAAAAACAAAAAATGCACCTTGGTAATCGTTTATTTAAACACTTTGAAATCTTCGTGTCGAAAAATTAAACTGACTCAGAATTTTCTTCCCTACATAAATAATCAATAATTGCAAAGGAAAGAAATTGAAAAAAAAAAAGAATTTTCAAATTAGAAAAGAAATATATACATTGAAGATATTCGCTCCGGCTGGGACTCGAACCCAGGCCACTCGCTTGGAAGACCAGCGGTCTAGCCATTAGGCTATCGGAGCTCTGTCGAGCGGAGTCTTACTGCCTGACTGATACTGCCTGACTGACAGACTGACTCACTGACTGACTGATACTGACTGACTGACTCACTGACTGACCGAGACTGACTGACTAACTGCCTGACTGACTGAGACTGGACTGACTGACTGACTGACTAACTGACTGAATGACTGACTGACTGACTGACCGAGACTGACTGACTGACTGACTGAGACTGGACTGGACTGACTGACTGACTGACTGACTGAGACTGACTGACTGCTTTAGTGACTATTTGACTGCACAGGACTGACCGACTGACTGACTGACTGACTGCCTGACTGACTGACTGACTGAATGACTGACTGACTGAGACTAAATGACTGACTGCTTGACTGACTGGCTGAAGGACTAACTGACTGACTGAGTGACTGACTGACTGGACTGACTGACTGAGACTGAATGACTGAGTGCTTGACTGATTGACTGTCAGACTGACTGACTGACTTCGCAAAAGGGAAAAATAAAAAAAAAAGAATTATAAAATTGGAAAAAAATATTTGCATTTAAGATTTCCTTTCCGGCCGGGACTCGAACTAAGTACCACGCGCTAGGAACCCAACGGTCTAGCCATCAGGCTATCGGAGCTCTTTCGATGGAAGTCTTAAATATAATAAAAATAAAAAATGCACCTTGGTAATTATTGATTCAAACACTTTGAAATTTACAGGTCGAATAATTAAACTGACTCAGAATTTTTCTCCCTACATAAATAATCAATATTCGCAAAAGAGAAAAATTAAAAAAAAAGAAGAAGAAATTTCAAATTAGAAACTAAAAGTATACATTGAAGATTTTCGTTCAGGCTGGGACTCGAACCCAGGGCCACTCGCTTGGAAGCCTAACACTCTAGCCATTAGTCTATGGGAGCTCTGTCGGTGGGGGTTTTAAATATAATAAAAACAAAAAATGCACCTTGGTAATTGTTTATTTAAACACTTTGAAATCTTCGTGTCGAAAAATTAAACTGACTCAGAATTTTCTTCCCTACATAAATAATCAATAATTGCAAAGGAAAGAAATTGAAAAAAAAAAGAATTTTCAAATTAGAAAAGAAATATATACATTGAAGATATTCGCTCCGGCTGGGACTCGAACCCAGGCCACTCGCTTGGAAGACCAGCGGTCTAGCCATTAGGCTATCGGAGTTATGTCGAGCGGAGTCTTACTGCCTGACTGATACTGCCTGACTGACAGACTGACTCACTGACTGACTGATACTGACTGACTGACTCACTGACTGACCGAGACTGACTGACTAACTGCCTGACTGACTGAGACTGGACTGACTGACTGACTGACTGACTGACTGACTAACTGACTGACTGAGACTGACTGAGACTGACTGACTGACTGCTTGACTCTCTGACTGGCTATTTCACTGACTGACTGAATGACTAAATGACTGACTGACACTGACTGACTGACTGCTTGACTACCTGACTGACTGCTTGACTGATTAACTGACTGGACAGGACTGACCGACTGACTGACTGACAGACTGACTGAATAAGGATGACTGACAGACTGACTGAATAAGGCTGACCGACTGACTGACTGCCTGACTGACTGACTGACTGAATGACTGACTGACCGAGACTGACTGACTGACTGACTGAGACTGGACTGGACTGACTGACTGACTGACTGACTGAGACTTACTGACTGCTTTAGTGACTAACTGACTGCACAGGACTGACCGACTGACTGACTCACTGACTGCCTGACTGACTGACTGCCTGACTGACTGACTGACTGAATGACTGACTGACTGAGACTAAATGACTGACTGCTTGACTGACTGGCTGAAGGACTAACTGACTGACTGAGTGACTGACTGACTGGACTGACTGACTGAGACTGAATGACTGAGTGCTTGACTGATTGACTGTCAGACTGACTGACTGACTTCGCAAAAGGGAAAAATAAAAAAAAGAATTATAAAATTAGAAAAAAATATTTGCATTTAAGATTTCCTTTCCGGCCGGGACTCGAACCCAGTACCACGCGCTAGGAACCCAACGGTCTAGCCATTAGGCTATCGGAGCTCTGTCGATGGAAGTCTTAAATATAATAAAAAAAAAATGCACCTTGGTAATTATTGATTCAAACACTTTGAAATTTACAGGTCGAATAATTAAACTGACTCAGAATTTTTCTCCCTACATAAATAATCAATATTCGCAAAAGAGAAAAATTAAAAAAAAAAAGAAGAAGAAATTTCAAATTAGAAACTAAAAGTATACATTGAAGATTTTCGTTCAGGCTGGGACTCGAACCCAGGGCCACTCGCTTGGAAGCCTAACACTCTAGCCATTAGTCTATGGGAGCTCTGTCGGTGGGAGTTTTAAAGATAATAAAAACAAAAAATGCACCTTGGTAATCGTTTATTTAAACACTTTGAAATCTTCGTGTCGAAAAATTAAACTGACTCAGAATTTTCTTCCCTACATAAATAATCAATAATTGCAAAGGAAAGAAATTGAAAAAAAAAAGAATTTTCAAATTAGAAAAGAAATATATACATTGAAGATATTCGCTCCGGCTGGGACTCGAACCCAGGCCACTCGCTTGGAAGACCAGCGGTCTAGCCATTAGGCTATCGGAGTTCTGTCGAGCGGAGTCTTACTGCCTGACTGATACCGCCTGACTGACAGACTGACTCACTGACTGACTGATACTGACTGACTGACTCACTGACTGACCGAGACTGACTGACTAACTGCCTGACTGACTGAGACTGGACTGACTGACTGACTGACTGACTGACTGACTAACTGACTGAATGACTGACTGACTGACTGACCGAGACTGACTGACTGACTGACTGAGACTGGACTGGACTGACTGACTGACTGACTGACTGAGACTGACTGACTGCTTTAGTGACTATTTGACTGCACAGGACTGACCGACTGACTGACTGACTGACTGCCTGACTGACTGACTGACTGAATGACTGACTGACTGAGACTAAATGACTGACTGCTTGACTGACTGGCTGAAGGACTAACTGACTGACTGAGTGACTGACTGACTGGACTGACTGACTGAGACTGAATGACTGAGTGCTTGACTGATTGACTGTCAGACTGACTGACTGACTTCGCAAAAGGGAAAAATAAAAAAAAAGAATTATAAAATTAGAAAAAAATATTTGCATTTAAGATTTCCTTTCCGGCCGGGACTCGAACCCAGTACCACGCGCTAGGAACCCAATGGTCTAGCCATCAGGCTATCGGAGCTCTTTCGATGGAAGTCTTAAATATAATAAAAACAAAAAATGCACCTTGGTAATTATTGATTCAAACACTTTGAAATTTACAGGTCGAATAATTAAACTGACTCAGAATTTTTCTCCCTACATAAATAATCAATATGCGCAAAAGAGAAAAATTAAAAAAAAAAGAAGAAGAAATTTCAAATTAGAAACTAAAAGTATACATTGAAGATTTTCGTTCAGGCTGGGACTCGAACCCAGGGCCACTCGCTTGGAAGCCTAACACTCTAGCCATTAGTCTATGGGAGCTCTGTCGGTGGGAGTTTTAAATATAATAAAAACAAAAAATGCACCTTGGTAATTGTTTATTTAAACACTTTGAAATCTTCGTGTCGAAAAATTAAACTGACTCAGAATTTTCTTCCCTACATAAATAATCAATAATTGCAAAGGAAAGAAATTGAAAAAAAAAAGAATTTTCAAATTAGAAAAGAAATATATACATTGAAGATATTCGCTCCGGCTGGGACTCGAACCCAGGCCACTCGCTTGGAAGACCAGCGGTCTAGCCATTAGGCTATCGGAGTTCTGTCGAGCGGAGTCTTACTGCCTGACTGATACTGCCTGACTGACAGACTGAATCACTGACTGACTGATACTGACTGACTGACTCACTGACTGACCGAGACTGACTGACTAACTGCCTGACTGACTGAGACTGGACTGACTGACTGACTGACTGACTGACTGACTAACTGACTGACTGAGACTGACTGACTGACTGCTTGACTCTCTGACTGGCTATTTCACTGACTGACTGAATGACTAAATGACTGACTGACACTGACTGACTGACTGCTTGACTACCTGACTGACTGCTTGACTGACTAACTGACTGGACAGGACTGACCGACTGACTGACTGACAGACTGACTGAATAAGGATGACTGACAGACTGACTGAATAAGGCTGACCGACTGACTGACTGCCTGACTGACTGAATAAGGCTGACCGACTGACTGACTGCCTGACTGACTGACTGACTGAATGACTGACTGACTGACAGACCGAGACTGACTGACTGACTGACTGAGACTGGACTGGACTGACTGACTGACTGACTGACTGAGACTGACTGACTGCTTTAGTGACTAACTGACTGCACAGGACTGACCGACTGACTGACTGACTGACTGACTGCCTGACTGACTGACTGACTGAATGACTGACTGAATGAGACTAAATGACTGACTGCTGGACTGACTGGCTGAAGGACTAACTGACTGACTGAGTGACTGACTGACTGGACTGACTGACTGAGACTGAATGACTGAGTGCTTGACTGATTGACTGTCAGACTGACTGACTGACTTCGCAAAAGGGAAAAAAAAAAAAGAATTATTAAATTAGAAAAAAATATTTGCATTTAAGATTTCCTTTCCGGCTGGGATTTGAACCCAGGGCGACACTCATGGAAGCCCAACGCTCTCGCCAATATACTATCGGATCTCTGTTGATCGGTGTCTTAATTATAATAAAACAAAAAATGCACCTTAGTAATTATTGATCTAAAATCTTTGAAATCTAAAGGTCGAATGATTAAACTGACTCAGAATTTTCTTCCGTACATAAATAATCCATATTTGCAAAAGAAAGAAATTGAAAAAAAAAAGAATCTTCAAATTAGAAGAGAAATATATACATGGAAGATTTTCGTTCCGGCCGGGACTCGAACCCAGTACCACGCGCTTGGAACCCAACGGTCTAGCCATTAGGCTATCGGAGCTCTGTCGATGGAAGTCTTAAATATAATAAAAACAAAAAATGCACCTTGGTAATTATTGATTCAAACACTTTGAAATTTACAGGTCGAATAATTAAACTGACTCAGAATTTTTCTCCCTACATAAATAATCAATATTCGCAAAAGAGAAAAATTAAAAAAAAAGAAGAAGAAATTTCAAATTAGAAACTAAAAGTATACATTGAAGATTTTCGTTCAGGCTGGGACTCGAACCCAGGGCCACTCGCTTGGAAGCCTAACACTCTAGCCATTAGTCTATGGGAGCTCTGTCGGTGGGAGTTTTAAATATAATAAAAACAAAAAATGCACCTTGGTAATTGTTTATTTAAACACTTTGAAATCTTCGTGTCGAAAAATTAAACTGACTCAGAATTTTCTTCCCTACATAAATAATCAATAATTGCAAAGGAAAGAAATTGAAAAAAAAAAGAATTTTCAAATTAGAAAAGAAATATATACATTGAAGATATTCGCTCCGGCTGGGACTCGAACCCAGGCCACTCGCTTGGAAGACCAGCGGTCTAGCCATTAGGCTATCGGAGTTATGTCGAGCGGAGTCTTACTGCCTGACTGATACTGCCTGACTGACAGACTGACTCACTGACTGACTGATACTGACTGACTGACTCACTGACTGACCGAGACTGACTGACTAACTGCCTGACTGACTGATACTGGACTGACTGACTGACTGACTGACTGACTGACTAACTGACTGACTGAGACTGACTGAGACTGACTGACTGACTGCTTGACTCTCTGACTGGCTATTTCACTGACTGACTGAATGACTAAATGACTGACTGACACTGACTGACTGACTGCTTGACTACCTGACTGACTGCTTGACTGATTAACTGACTGGACAGGACTGACCGACTGACTGACTGACAGACTGACTGAATAAGGATGACTGACAGACTGACTGAATAAGGCTGACTGACTGACTGATTGAGAGACTGACTGAATAAGGCTGACCGACTGACTGACGGTCTGACTGACTGACTGACTGAATGACTGACTGACTGACTGACCGAGACTGACTGACTGACTGACTGAGACTGCACTGGACTGACTGACTGACTGACTGACTGAGACTGACTGACTGCTTTAGTGACTAACTGACTGCACAGGACTGACCAACTGACTGACTGACTGACTGCCTGACTGACTGACTGAATGAATGACTGACTGACTGAGACTAAATGACTGACTGCTTGACTGACTGGCTGAAGGACTAACTGACTGACTGAGTGACTGACTGACTGGACTGACTGACTGAGACTGAATGACTGAGTGCTTGACTGATTGACTGTCAGACTGACTGACTGACTTCGCAAAAGGGAAAAATAAAAAAAAAGAATTATAAAATTAGAAAAAAATATTTGCATTTAAGATTTCCTTTCCGGCCGGGACTCGAACCCAGTACCACGCGCTAGGAACCCAACGGTCTAGCCATTAGGCTATCGGAGCTCTGTCGATGGAAGTCTTAAATATAATAAAAAAAAAAAAATGCACCTTGGTAATTATTGATTCAAACACTTTGAAATTTACAGGTCGAATAATTAAACTGACTCAGAATTTTTCTCCCTACATAAATAATCAATATTCGCAAAAGAGAAAAATTAAAAAAAAAGAAGAAGAAATTTCAAATTAGAAACTAAAAGTATACATTGAAGATTTTCGTTCAGGCTGGGACTCGAACCCAGGGCCACTCGCTTGGAAGCCTAACACTCTAGCCATTAGTCTATGGGAGCTCTGTCGGTGGGAGTTTTAAAGATAATAAAAACAAAAAATGCACCTTGGTAATCGTTTATTTAAACACTTTGAAATCTTCGTGTCGAAAAATTAAACTGACTCAGAATTTTCTTCCCTACATAAATAATCAATAATTGCAAAGGAAAGAAATTGAAAAAAAAAGAATTTTCAAATTAGAAAAGAAATATATACATTGAAGATATTCGCTCCGGCTGGGACTCGAACCCAGGCTACTCGCTTGGAAGACCAGCGGTCTAGCCATTAGGCTATCGGAGTTCTGTCGAGCGGAGTCTTACTGCCTGACTGATACTGCCTGACTGACAGACTGACTCACTGACTGACTGATACTGACTGACTGACTCACTGACTGACCGAGACTGACTGACTAACTGCCTGACTGACTGAGACTGGACTGACTGACTGACTGACTGACTGACTGACTAACTGACTGAATGACTGACTGACTGACTGACCGAGACTGACTGACTGACTGACTGAGACTGGACTGGACTGACTGACTGACTGACTGACTGAGACTGACTGACTGCTTTAGTGACTATTTGACTGCACAGGACTGACCGACTGACTGACTGACTGACTGCCTGACTGACTGACTGACTGAATGACTGACTGACTGAGACTAAATGACTGACTGCTTGATTGACTGGCTGAAGGACTAACTGACTGACCGAGTGACTGACTGACTGGACTGACTGACTGAGACTGAATGACTGAGTGCTTGACTGATTGACTGTCAGACTTACTGACTGACTTCGCAAAAGGGAAAAATAAAAAAAAAAGAATTATAAAATTAGAAAAAAATATTTGCATTTAAGATTTCCTTTCCGGCCGGGACTCGAACCCAGTACCACGCGCTAGGAACCCAATGGTCTAGCCATCAGGCTATCGGAGCTCTTTCGATGGAAGTCTTAAATATAATGAAAACAAAAAATGCACCTTGGTAATTATTGATTCAAACACTTTGAAATTTACAGGTCGAATAATTAAACTGACTCAGAATTTTTCTCCCTACATAAATAATCAATATGCGCAAAAGAGAAAAATTAAAAAAAAAAGAAGAAGAAATTTCAAATTAGAAACTAAAAGTATACATTGCAGATTTTCGTTCAGGCTGGGACTCGAACCCAGGGCCACTCGCTTGGAAGCCTAACACTCTAGCCATTAGTCTATGGGAGCTCTGTCGGTGGGAGTTTTAAATATAATAAAAACAAAAAATGCACCTTGGTAATTGTTTATTTAAACACTTTGAAATCTTCGTGTCGAAAAATTAAACTGACTCAGAATTTTCTTCCCTACATAAATAATCAATAATTGCAAAGGAAAGAAATTGAAAAAAAAAAGAATTTTCAAATTAGAAAAGAAATATATAAATTGAAGATATTCGCTCCGGCTGGGACTCGAACCCAGGGCACTCGCTTGGAAGACCAGCGGTCTAGCCATTAGGCTATCGGAGTTCTGTCGAGCGGAGTCTTACTGCCTGACTGATACTGCCTGACTGACAGACTGACTCACTGACTGACTGATACTGACTGACTGACTCACTGACTGACCGAGACTGACTGACTAACTGCCTGACTGACTGAGAATGGACTGACTGACTGACTGACTGACTAACTGACTGATTGAGACTGACTGACTGACTGCTTGACTCTCTGACTGGCTATTTCACTGACTGACTGAATGACTAAATGACTGACTGACACTGACTGACTGACTGCTTGACTACCTGACTGACTGCTTGACTGACTAACTGACTGGACAGGACTGACCGACTGACAGACTGACTGAATAAGGATGACTGACAGACTGACTGAATAAGGCTGACTGACTGACTGACTGACAGACTGACTGAATAAGGCTGACCGACTGACTGACTGCCTGACTGACTGACTGACTGAATGACTGACTGACTGACTGACCGAGACTGACTGACTGACTGACCGAGACTGGACTGGACTGACTGACTGACTGACTTACTGAGACTGACTGACTGCTTTAGTGACTAACTGACTGCACAGGACTGACCGACTGACTGACTGACTGACTGCGTGACTGAATGACTGACTGAATGACTGACTGACTGAGACTAAATGACTGACTGCTTGACTGACTGGCTGAAGGACTAACTGACTGACTGAGTGACTGACTGACTGGACTGACTGACTGAGACTGAATGACTGAGTGCTTGACTGATTGACTGTCAGACTGACTGACTGACTTCGCAAAAGGGAAAAATAAAAAAAAAAGAATTATAAATTTAGAAAAAAATATTTGCATTTAAGATTTCCTTTCCGGCTGGGATTTGAACCCAGGGCGACACTCATGGAAGCCCAACGCTCTCGCCAATATACTATCGGATCTCTGTTGATCGGTGTCTTAATTATAATAAAAACAAAAAATGCACCTTAGTAATTATTGATCTAAAATCTTTGAAATCTAAAGGTCGAATGATTAAACTGACTCAGAATTTTCTTCCGTACATAAATAATCCATATTTGCAAAAGAAAGAAATTGAAAAAAAAAGAATCTTGAAATTAGAAGAGAAATATATACATGGAAGATTTTCGTTCCGGCCGGGACTCGAACCCAGTACCACGCGCTTGGAACCCAACGGTCTAGCCATTAGGCTATCGGAGCTCTGTCGATGGAAGTCTTAAATATAATAAAAACAAAAAATGCACCTTGGTAATTATTGATTCAAACACTATGAAATTTACAGGTCGAATAATTAAACTGACTCAGAATTTTTCTCCCTACATAAATAATCAATATTCGCAAAAGAGAAAAATTAAAAAAAAAAGAAGAAGAAATTTCAAATTAGAAACTAAAAGTATACATTGAAGATTTTCTTTCAGGCTGGGACTCGAACCCAGGGCCACTCGCTTGGAAGCCTAACACTCTAGCCATTAGTCTATGGGAGCTCTCTCGGTGGGAGTTTTAAATATAATAAAAACAAAAAATGCACCTTGGTAATTGTTTATTTAAACACTTTGAAACCTTCGTGTCGAAAAATTAAACTGACTCAGAATTTTCTTCCCTACATAAATAATCAATAATTGCAAAGGAAAGAAATTGAAAAAAAAAGAATTTTCAAATTAGAAAAGAAATATATACATTGAAGATAATCGCTCCGGCTGGGACTCGAACCCAGGCCACTCGCTTGGAAGACCAGCGGTCTAGCCATTAGGCTATCGGAGTTCTGTCGAGCGGAGTCTTACTGCCTGACTGATACTGCCTGACTGACAGACTGACTCACTGACTGACTGATACTGACTGACTGACTCACTGACTGACCGAGACTGACTGACTAACTGCCTGACTGACTGAGACTGGACTGACTGACTGACTGACTGACTGACTGACTAACTGACTGACTGAGACTGACTGACTGACTGCTTGACTCTCTGACTGGCTATTTCACTGACTGACTGAATGACTAAATGACTGACTGACACTGACTGACTGACTGCTTGACTACCTGACTGACTGCTTGACTGACTAATAGACTGGACAGGACTGACCGACTGACTGACTGCCTGACTGACTGACTGACTGAATGACTGACTGACTGACTGACCGAGACTGACTGACTGACTGACTGAGACTGGACTGGACTGACTGACTGACTGACTGAGACTGACTGACTGCTTTAGTGACTAACTGACTGCACAGGACTGACCGACTGACTGACTGACTGACTGACTGACTGACTGACTGCCTGACTGACTGACTGACTGAGACTAAATGACAGACTGCTTGACTGACTGGCTGAAGGACTAACTGACTGACTGAGTGACTGACTGACTGGACTGACTGACTGAGACTGAATGACTGAGTGCTTGACTGATTGACTGTCAGACTGACTGACTGACTTCGCAAAAGGGAAAAATAAAAAAAAAGAATTATAAAATTAGAAAAAAATATTTGCATTTAAGATTTCCTTTCCGGCTGGGATTTGAACCCAGGGCGACACTCATGGAAGCCCAACGCTCTCGCCAATATACTATCGGAACTCTGTTGATCGGTGTCTTAATTATAATAAAAACAAAAAATGCACCTTAGTAATTATTGATCTAAAATCTTTGAAATCTAAAGGTCGAATGATTAAACTGACTCAGAATTTTCTTCCGTACATAAATAATCCATATTTGCAAAAGAAAGAAATTGAAAAAAAAAAAGAATCTTCAAATTAGAAGAGAAATATATACATGGAAGATTTTCGTTCCGGCCGGGACTCGAACCCAGTACCACGCGCTTGGAACCCAACGGTCTAGCCATTAGGCTATCGGAGCTCTGTCGATGGAAGTCTTAAATATAATAAAAACAAAAAATGCACCTTGGTAATTATTGATTCAAACACTATGAAATTTACAGGTCGAATAATTAAACTGACTCAGAATTTTTCTCCCTACATAAATAATCAATATTCGCAAAAGAGAAAAATTAAAAAAAAAAGAAGAAGAAATTTCAAATTAGAAACTAAAAGTATACATTGAAGATTTTCTTTCAGGCTGGGACTCGAACCCAGGGCCACTCGCTTGGAAGCCTAACACTCTAGCCATTAGTCTATGGGAGCTCTCTCGGTGGGAGTTTTAAATATAATAAAAACAAAAAATGCACCTTGGTAATTGTTTATTTAAACACTTTGAAACCTTCGTGTCGAAAAATTAAACTGACTCAGAATTTTCTTCCCTACATAAATAATCAATAATTGCAAAGGAAAGAAATTGAAAAAAAAAAGAATTTTCAAATTAGAAAAGAAATATATACATTGAAGATATTCGCTCCGGCTGGGACTCGAACCCAGGCCACTCGCTTGGAAGACCAGCGGTCTAGCCATTAGGCTATCGGAGTTCTGTCGAGCGGAGTCTTACTGCCTGTCTGATACTGCCTGACTGACAGACTGACTCACTGACTGACTGATACTGACTGACTGACTCACTGACTGACCGAGACTGACTGACTAACTGCCTGACTGACTGAGACTGGACCACTGACTGACTGACTGACTGACTGACTAACTGACTGACTGAGACTGACTGACTGACTGCTTGACTCTCTGACTGGCTATTTCACTGACTGACTGAATGACTAAATGACTGACTGACACTGACTGACTGACTGCTTGACTACCTGACTGACTGCTTGACTGACTAATAGACTGGACAGGACTGACCGACTGACTGACTGCCTGACTGACTGACTGACTGAATGACTGACTGACTGACTGACCGAGACTGACTGACTGACTGACTGAGACTGGACTGGACTGACTGACTGACTGACTGAGACTGACTGACTGCTTTAGTGACTAACTGACTGCACAGGACTGACCGACTGACTGACTGACTGACTGACTGACTGACTGACTGCCTGACTGACTGACTGACTGAGACTAAATGACAGACTGCTTGACTGACTGGCTGAAGGACTAACTGACTGACTGAGTGACTGACTGACTGGACTGACTGACTGAGACTGAATGACTGAGTGCTTGACTGATTGACTGTCAGACTGACTGACTGACTTCGCAAAAGGGAAAAATAAAAAAAAAGAAGTATAAAATTAGAAAAAAATATTTGCATTTAAGATTTCCTTTCCGGCTGGGATTTGAACCCAGGGCGACACTCATGGAAGCCCAACGCTCTCGCCAATATACTATCGGATCTCTGTTGATCGGTGTCTTAATTATAATAAAAACAAAAAATGCACCTTAGTAATTATTGATCTAAAATCTTTGAAATCTAAAGGTCGAATGATTAAACTGACTCAGAATTTTCTTCCGTACATAAATAATCCATATTTGCAAAAGAAAGAAATTGAAAAAAAAAAAAGAATCTTCAAATTAGAAGAGAAATATATACATGGAAGATTTTCGTTCCGGCCGGGACTCGAACCCAGTACCACGCGCTTGGAACCCAACGGTCTAGCCATTAGGCTATCGGAGCTCTGTCGATGGAAGTCTTAAATATAATAAAAACAAAAAATGCACCTTGGTAATTATTGATTCAAACACTTTGAAATTTACAGGTCGAATAGTTAAACTGACTCAGAATTTTTCTCCCTACATAAATAATCAATATTCGCAAAAGAGAAAAATTAAAAAAAAAGAAGAAGAAATTTCAAATTAGAAACTAAAAGTATACATTGAAGATTTTCGTTCAGGCTGGGACTCGAACCCAGGGCCACTCGCTTGGAAGCCTAACACTCTAGCCATTAGTCTATGGGAGCTCTGTCGGTGGGAGTTTTAAATATAATAAAAACAAAAAATGCACCTTGGTAATTGTTTATTTAAACACTTTGAAATCTTCGTGTCGAAAAATTAAACTGACTCAGAATTTTCTTCCCTACATAAATAATCAATAATTGCAAAGGAAAGAAATTGAAAAAAAAAAGAATTTTCAAATTAGAAAAGAAATATATACATTGAAGATATTCGCTCCGGCTGGGACTCGAACCCAGGCCACTCGCTTGGAAGACCAGCGGTCTAGCCATTAGGCTATCGGAGTTCTGTCGAGCGGAGTCTTACTGCCTGACTGATACTGCCTGACTGACAGACTGACTCACTGACTGACTGATACTGACTGACTGACTCACTGACTGACCGAGACTGACTGACTAACTGCCTGACTGACTGATACTGGACTGACTGACTGACTGACTGACTAACTGACTGACTGAGACTGACTGACTGACTGCTTGACTCTCTGACTGGCTATTTCACTGACTGACTGAATGACTAAATGACTGACTGACACTGACTGACTGACTGCTTGACTACCTGACTGACTGCTTGACTGACTAACTGACTGGACAGGACTGACCGACTGACTGACTGACAGACTGACTGAATAAGGATGACTGACAGACTGACTGAATAAGGCTGACTGACTGACTGACTGACAGACTGACTGAATAAGGCTGACCGACTGACTGACTGCCTGACTGACTGACTGACTGAATGACTGACTGACTGACTGACCGAGACTGACTGACTGACTGACTGAGACTGGACTGGACTGACTGACTGACTGACTGACTGAGACTGACTGACTGCTTTAGTGACTAACTGACTGCACAGGACTGACCGACTGACTGACTGACTGACTGCCTGACTGACTGACTGACTGAATGACTGACTGACTGAGACTAAATGACTGACTGCTTGACTGACTGGCTGAAGGACTAACTGACTGACTGAGTGACTGACTGACTGGACTGACTGACTGAGACTGAATGACTGAGTGCTTGACTGATTGACTGTCAGACTGACTGACTGACTTCGCAAAAGGGAAAAATAAAAAAAAAGAATTATAAAATTAGAAAAAAATATTTGCATTTAAGATTTCCTTTCCGGCCGGGACTCGAACCCAGTACCACGCGCTAGGAACCCAATGGTCTAGCCATCAGGCTATCGGAGCTCTTTCGATGGAAGTCTTAAATATAATAAAAACAAAAAATGCACCTTGGTAATTATTGATTCAAACACTTTGAAATTTACAGGTCGAATAATTAAACTGACTCAGAATTTTTCTCCCTACATAAATAATCAATATGCGCAAAAGAGAAAAATTAAAAAAAAAAGAAGAAGAAATTTCAAATTAGAAACTAAAAGTATACATTGAAGATTTTCGTTCAGGCTGGGACTCGAACCCAGGGCCACTCGCTTGGAAGCCTAACACTCTAGCCATTAGTCTATGGGAGCTCTGTCGGTGGGAGTTTTAAATATAATAAAAACAAAAAATGCACCTTGGTAATTGTTTATTTAAACACTTTGAAATCTTCGTGTCGAAAAATTAAACTGACTCAGAATTTTCTTCCCTACATAAATAATCAATAATTGCAAAGGAAAGAAATTGAAAAAAAAAAGAATTTTCAAATTAGAAAAGAAATATATAAATTGAAGATATTCGCTCCGGCTGGGACTCGAACCCAGGCCACTCGCTTGGAAGACCAGCGGTCTAGCCATTAGGCTATCGGAGTTCTGTCGAGCGGAGTCTTACTGCCTGACTGATACTGCCTGACTGACAGACTGACTCACTGACTGACTGATACTGACTGACTGACTCACTGACTGACCGAGACTGACTGACTAACTGCCTGACTGACTGAGAATGGACTGACTGACTGACTGACTGAGACTGACTGACTGACTGCTTGACTCTCTGACTGGCTATTTCACTGACTGACTGAATGACTAAATGACTGACTGAAACTGACTGACTGACTGCTTGACTACCTGACTGACTGCTTGACTGACTAACTGACTGGACAGGACTGACCGACTGACAGACTGACTGAATAAGGATGACTGACAGACTGACTGAATAAGGCTGACTGACTGACTGACTGACAGACTGACTGAATAAGGCTGACCGACTGACTGACTGCCTGACTGACTGACTGACTGAATGACTGACTGACTGACTGACCGAGACTGACTGACTGACTGACCGAGACTGGACTGGACTGACTGACTGACTGACTGACTGAGACTGACTGACTGCTTTAGTGACTAACTGACTGCACAGGACTGACCGACTGACTGACTGACTGACTGCGTGACTGACTGACTGACTGAATGACTGACTGACTGAGACTAAATGACTGACTGCTTGACTGACTGGCTGAAGGACTAACTGACTGACTGAGTGACTGACTGACTGGACTGACTGACTGAGACTGAATGACTGAGTGATTGACTGATTGACTGTCAGACTGACTGACTGACTTCGCAAAAGGGAAAAATAAAAAAAAAAGAATTATAAAATTAGAAAAAAATATTTGCATTTAAGATTTCCTTTCCGGCTGGGATTTGAACCCAGGGCGACACTCATGGAAGCCCAACGCTCTCGCCAATATACTATCGGATCTCTGTTGATCGGTGTCTTAATTATAATAAAAACAAAAAATGCACCTTAGTAATTATTGATCTAAAATCTTTGAAATCTAAAGGTCGAATGATTAAACTGACTCAGAATTTTCTTCCGTACATAAATAATCCATATTTGCAAAAGAAAGAAATTGAAAAAAAAAGAATCTTCAAATTAGAAGAGAAATATATACATGGAAGATTTTCGTTCCGGCCGGGACTCGAACCCAGTACCACGCGCTTGGAACCCATCGGTCTAGCCATTAGGCTATCGGAGCTCTGTCGATGGAAGTCTTAAATATAATAAAAACAAAAAATGCACCTTGGTAATTATTTATTCAAACACTTTGAAATTTACAGGTCGAATAGTTAAACTGACTCAGAATTTTTCTCCCTACATAAAAAAACAATATTCGCAAAAGAGAAAAATTAAAAAAAAAGAAGAAGAAATTTCAAATTAGAAACTAAAAGTATACATTGAAGATTTTCGTTCAGGCTGGGACTCGAACCCAGGGCCACTCGCTTGGAAGCCTAACACTCTAGCCATTAGTCTATGGGAGCTCTGTCGGTGGGAGTTTTAAATATAATAAAAACAAAAAATGCACCTTGGTAATTGTTTATTTAAACACTTTGAAATCTTCGTGTCGAAAAATTAAACTGACTCAGAATTTTCTTCCCTACATAAATAATCAATAATTGCAAAGGAAAGAAATTGAAAAAAAAAAGAATTTTCAAATTAGAAAAGAAATATATACATTGAAGATATTCGCTCCGGCTGGGACTCGAACCCAGGCCACTCGCTTGGAAGACCAGCGGTCTAGCCATTAGGCTATCGGAGTTCTGTCGAGCGGAGTCTTACTGCCTGACTGATACTGCCTGACTGACAGACTGACTCACTGACTGACTGATACTGACTGACTGACTCACTGACTGACCGAGACTGACTGACTAACTGCCTGACTGACTGAGACTGGACTGACTGACTGACTGACTGACTAACTGACTGACTGAGACTGACTGACTGACTGCTTGACTCTCTGACTGGCTATTTCACTGACTGACTGAATGACTAAATGACTGACTGACACTGACTGACTGACTGCTTGACTACCTGACTGACTGCTTGACTGACTAACTGACTGGACAGGACTGACCGACTGACTGACTGACAGACTGACTGAATAAGGATGACTGACAGACTGACTGAATAAGGCTGACTGACTGACTGACTGACAGACTGACTGAATAAGGCTGACCGACTGACTGACTGCCTGACTGACTGACTGACTGAATGACTGACTGACTGACTGACCGAGACTGACTGACTGACTGACTGAGACTGGACTGGACTGACTGACTGACTGACTGACTGAGACTGACTGACTGCTTTAGTGACTAACTGACTGCACAGGACTGACCGACTGACTGACTGACTGACTGCCTGACTGACTGACTGACTGAATGACTGACTGACTGAGACTAAATGACTGACTGCTTGACTGACTGGCTGAAGGACTAACTGACTGACTGAGTGACTGACTGACTGGACTGACTGACTGAGACTGAATGACTGAGTGCTTGACTGATTGACTGTCAGACTGACTGACTGACTTCGCAAAAGGGAAAAATAAAAAAAAAGAATTATAAAATTAGAAAAAAATATTTGCATTTAAGATTTCCTTTCCGGCCGGGACTCGAACCCAGTACCACGCGCTAGGAACCCAATGGTCTAGCCATCAGGCTATCGGAGCTCTTTCGATGGAAGTCTTAAATATAATAAAAACAAAAAATGCACCTTGGTAATTATTGATTCAAACACTTTGAAATTTACAGGTCGAATAATTAAACTGACTCAGAATTTTTCTCCCTACATAAATAATCAATATGCGCAAAAGAGAAAAATTAAAAAAAAAAGAAGAAGAAATTTCAAATTAGAAACTAAAAGTATACATTCAAGATTTTCGTTCAGGCTGGGACTCGAACCCAGGGCCACTCGCTTGGAAGCCTAACACTCTAGCCATTAGTCTATGGGAGCTCTGTCGGTGGGAGTTTTAAATATAATAAAAACAAAAAATGCACCTTGGTAATTGTTTATTTAAACACTTTGAAATCTTCGTGTCGAAAAATTAAACTGACTCAGAATTTTCTTCCCTACATAAATAATCAATAATTGCAAAGGAAAGAAATTGAAAAAAAAAAGAATTTTCAAATTAGAAAAGAAATATATAAATTGAAGATATTCGCTCCGGCTGGGACTCGAACCCAGGCCACTCGCTTGGAAGACCAGCGGTCTAGCCATTAGGCTATCGGAGTTCTGTCGAGCGGAGTCTTACTGCCTGACTGATACTGCCTGACTGACAGACTGACTCACTGACTGACTGATACTGACTGACTGACTCACTGACTGACCGAGACTGACTGACTAACTGCCTGACTGACTGAGAATGGACTGACTGACTGACTGACTGACTGACTGACTGACTAACTGACTGACTGAGACTGACTGACTGACTGCTTGACTCTCTGACTGGCTATTTCACTGACTGACTGAATGACTAAATGACTGACTGACACTGACTGACTGACTGCTTGACTACCTGACTGACTGCTTGACTGACTAACTGACTGGACAGGACTGACCGACTGACAGACTGACTGAATAAGGATGACTGACAGACTGACTGAATAAGGCTGACTGACTGACTGACTGACAGACTGACTGAATAAGGCTGACCGACTGACTGACTGCCTGACTGACTGACTGACTGAATGACTGACTGACTGACTGACCGAGACTGACTGACTGACTGACCGAGACTGGACTGGACTGACTGACTGACTGACTGACTGAGACTGACTGACTGCTTTAGTGACTAACTGACTGCACAGGACTGACCGACTGACTGACTGACTGACTGCGTGACTGACTGACTGACTGAATGACTGACTGACTGAGACTAAATGACTGACTGCTTGACTGACTGGCTGAAGGACTAACTGACTGACTGAGTGACTGACTGACTGGACTGACTGACTGAGACTGAATGACTGAGTGCTTGACTGATTGACTGTCAGACTGACTGACTGACTTCGCAAAAGGGAAAAATAAAAAAAAAAAAGAATTATAAAATTAGAAAAAATATTTGCATTTAAGATTTCCTTTCCGGCTGGGATTTGAACCCAGGGCGACACTCATGGAAGCCCAACGCTCTCGCCAATATACTATCGGATCTCTGTTGATCGGTGTCTTAATTATAATAAAAACAAAAAATGCACCTTAGTAATTATTGATCTAAAATCTTTGAAATCTAAAGGTCGAATGATTAAACTGACTCAGAATTTTCTTCCGTACATAAATAATCCATATTTGCAAAAGAAAGAAATTGAAAAAAAAAAAGAACCTTCAAATTAGAAGAGAAATACATACATGGAAGATTTTCGTTCCGGCCGGGACTCGAACCCAGCACCACGCGCTTGGAACCCAACGGTCTAGCCATTAGGCTATCGGAGCTCTGTCGATGGAAGTCTTAAATATAATAAAAACAAAAAATGCACCTTGGTAATTATTGATTCAAACACTTTGAAATTTACAGGTCGAATAGTTAAACTGACTCAGAATTTTTCTCCCTACATAAATAATCAATATTCGCAAAAGAGAAAAATTAAAAAAAAAGAAGAAGAAATTTCAAATTAGAAACTAAAAGTATACATTGAAGATTTTCGTTCAGGCTGGGACTCGAACCCAGGGCCACTCGCTTGGAAGCCTAACACTCTAGCCATTAGTCTATGGGAGCTCTGTCGGTGGGAGTTTTAAATATAATAAAAACAAAAAATGCACCTTGGTAATTGTTTATTTAAACACTTTGAAATCTTCGTGTCGAAAATTAAACTGACTCAGAATTTTCTTCCCTACATAAATAATCAATAATTGCAAAGGAAAGAAATTGAAAAAAAAAAAGAATTTTCAAATTAGAAAAGAAATATATACATTGAAGATATTCGCTCCGGCTGGGACTCGAACCCAGGCCACTCGCTTGGAAGACCAGCGGTCTAGCCATTAGGCTATCGGAGTTCTGTCGAGCGGAGTCTTACTGCCTGACTGATACTGCCTGACTGACAGACTGACTCACTGACTGACTGATACTGACTGACTGACTCACTGACTGACCGAGACTGACTGACTAACTGCCTGACTGACTGAGACTGGACTGACTGACTGACTGACTGACTAACTGCCTGACTGATACTGCCTGACTGACAGACTGACTCACTGACTGACTGATACTGACTGACTGACTCACTGACTGACCGAGACTGACTGACTAACTGCCTGACTGACTGAGACTGGACTGACTGACTGACTGACTGACTAACTGACTGACTGAGACTGACTGACTGACTGCTTGACTCTCTGACTGGCTATTTCACTGACTGACTGAATGACTAAATGACTGACTGACACTGACTGACTGACTGCTTGACTACCTGACTGACTGCTTGACTGACTAACTGACTGGACAGGACTGACCGACTGACTGACTGACAGACTGACTGAATAAGGATGACTGACAGGCTGACTGACTGACTGACTGACAGACTGACTGAATAAGGCTGACCGACTGACTGACTGCCTGACTGACTGACTGACTGAATGACTGACTGACTGACTGACCGAGACTGACTGACTGACTGACCGAGACTGACTGACTGCTTTAGTGACTAACTGACTGCACAGGACTGACCGACTGACTGACTGACTGACTGCCTGACTGACTGACTGACTGAATGACTGACTGACTGAGACTAAATGACTGACTGCTTGACTGACTGGCTGAAGGACTAACTGACTGACTGAGTGACTGACTGACTGGACTGACTGACTGAGACTGAATGACTGAGTGCTTGACTGATTGACTGTCAGACTGACTGACTGACTTCGCAAAAGGGAAAAATAAAAAAAAAGAATTATAAAATTAGAAAAAAATATCTGCATTTAAGATTTCCTTTCCGGCCGGGACTCGAACCCAGTACCACGCGCTAGGAACCCAATGGTCTAGCCATCAGGCTATCGGAGCGCTTTCGATGGAAGTCTTAAATATAATAAAAACAAAAAATGCACCTTGGTAATTATTGATTCAAACACTTTGAAATTTACAGGTCGAATAATTAAACTGACTCAGAATTTTTCTCCCTACATAAATAATCAATATGCGCAAAAGAGAAAAATTAAAAAAAAAAGAAGAAGAAATTTCAAATTAGAAACTAAAAGTATACATTGAAGATTTTCGTTCAGGCTGGGACTCGAACCCAGGGCCACTCGCTTGGAAGCCTAACACTCTAGCCATTAGTCTATGGGAGCTCTGTCGGTGGGAGTTTTAAATATAATAAAAACAAAAAATGCACCTTGGTAATTGTTTATTTAAACACTTTGAAATCTTCGTGTCGAAAAATTAAACTGACTCAGAATTTTCTTCCCTACATAAATAATCAATAATTGCAAAGGAAAGAAATTGAAAAAAAAAAAGAATTTTCAAATTAGAAAAGAAATATATAAATTGAAGATATTCGCTCCGGCTGGGACTCGAACCCAGGCCACTCGCTTGGAAGACCAGCGGTCTAGCCATTAGGCTATCGGAGTTCTGTCGAGCGGAGTCTTACTGCCTGACTGATACTGCCTGACTGACAGACTGACTCACTGACTGACTGATACTGACTGACTGACTCACTGACTGACCGAGACTGACTGACTAACTGCCTGACTGACTGAGAATGGACTGACTGACTGACTGACTGACTGACTGACTAACTGACTGACTGAGACTGACTGACTGACTGCTTGACTCTCTGACTGGCTATTTCACTGACTGACTGAATGACTAAATGACTGACTGACACTGACTGACTGACTGCTTGACTACCTGAGTGACTGCTTGACTGACTAACTGACTGGACAGGACTGACCGACTGACAGACTGACTGAATAAGGATGACTGACTGACTGACTGACAGACTGACTGAATAAGGCTGACCGACTGACTGACTGCCTGACTGACTGACTGACTGAATGACTGACTGACTGACTGACCGAGACTGACTGACTGACTGACCGAGACTGGACTGGACTGACTGACTGACTGACTGACTGAGACTGACTGACTGCTTTAGTGACTAACTGACTGCACAGGACTGACCGACTGACTGACTGACTGACTGCGTGACTGACTGACTGACTGAATGACTGACTGACTGAGACTAAATGACTGACTGCTTGACTGACTGGCTGAAGGACTAACTGACTGACTGAGTGACTGACTGACTGGACTGACTGACTGAGACTGAATGACTGAGTGCTTGACTGATTGACTGTCAGACTGACTGACTGACTTCGCAAAAGGGAAAAATAAAAAAAAAAGAATTATAAAATTAGAAAAAAATATCTGCATTTAAGATTTCCTTTCCGGCTGGGATTTGAACCCAGGGCGACACTCATGGAAGCCCAACGCTCTCGCCAATATACTATCGGATCTCTGTTGATCGGTGTCTTAATTATAATAAAAACAAAAAATGCACCTTAGTAATTATTGATCTAAAATCTTTGAAATCTAAAGGTCGAATGATTAAACTGACTCAGAATTTTCTTCCGTACATAAATAATCCATATTTGCAAAAGAAAGAAATTGAAAAAAAAAAGAATCTTCAAATTAGAAGAGAAATATATACATGGAAGATTTTCGTTCCGGCCGGGACTCGAACCCAGTACCACGCGCTTGGAACCCAACGGTCTAGCCATTAGGCTATCAGAGCTCTGTCGATGGAAGTCTTAAATATAATAAAAACAAAAAATGCACCTTGGTAATTATTGATTCAAACACTTTGAAATTTACAGGTCGAATAATTAAACTGACTCAGAATTTTTCTCCCTACATAAATAATCAATATTCGCAAAAGAGAAAAATTAAAAAAAAAAGAAGAAGAAATTTCAAATTAGAAACTAAAAGTATACATTGAAGATTTTCGTTCAGGCTGGGACTCGAACCCAGGGCCACTCGCTTGGAAGCCTAACACTCTAGCCATTAGTCTATGGGAGCTCTGTCGGTGGGAGTTTTAAATATAATAAAAACAAAAAATGCACCTTGGTAATTGTTTATTTAAACACTTTGAAATCTTCGTGTCGAAAAATTAAACTGACTCGGAATTTTCTTCCCTACATAAATAATCAATAATTGCAAAGGAAAGAAATTGAAAAAAAAAAGAATTTTCAAATTAGAAAAGAAATATATAAATTGAAGATATTCGCTCCGGCTGGGACTCGAACCCAGGCCACTCGCTTGGAAGACCAGCGGTCTAGCCATTAGGCTATCGGAGTTCTGTCGAGCGGAGTCTTACTGCCTGACTGATACTGCCTGACTGACAGACTGACTCACTGACTGACTGATACTGACTGACTGACTCACTGACTGACCGAGACTGACTGACTAACTGCCTGACTGACTGAGAATGGACTGACTGACTGACTGACTGACTGACTGACTAACTGACTGACTGAGACTGACTGACTGACTGCTTGACTCTCTGACTGGCTATTTCACTGACTGACTGAATGACTAAATGACTGACTGACACTGACTGACTGACTGCTTGACTACCTGAGTGACTGCTTGACTGACTAACTGACTGGACAGGACTGACCGACTGACAGACTGACTGAATAAGGATGACTGACAGACTGACTGAATAAGGCTGACTGACTGACTGACTGACAGACTGACTGAATAAGGCTGACCGACTGACTGACTGCCTGACTGACTGACTGACTGAATGACTGACTGACTGACTGACCGAGACTGACTGACTGACTGACCGAGACTGGACTGGACTGACTGACTGACTGACTGACTGAGACTGACTGACTGCTTTAGTGACTAACTGACTGCACAGGACTGACCGACTGACTGACTGACTGACTGCGTGACTGACTGACTGACTGAATGACTGACTGACTGAGACTAAATGACTGACTGCTTGACTGACTGGCTGAAGGACTAACTGACTGACTGAGTGACTGACTGACTGGACTGACTGACTGAGACTGAATGACTGAGTGCTTGACTGATTGACTGTCAGACTGACTGACTGACTTCGCAAAAGGGAAAAATAAAAAAAAAAGAATTATAAAATTAGAAAAAAATATTTGCATTTAAGATTTCCTTTCCGGCTGGGATTTGAACCCAGGGCGACACTCATGGAAGCCCAACGCTCTCGCCAATATACTATCGGATCTCTGTTGATCGGTGTCTTAATTATAATAAAAACAAAAAATGCACCTTAGTAATTATTGATCTAAAATCTTTGAAATCTAAAGGTCGAATGATTAAACTGACTCAGAATTTTCTTCCGTACATAAATAATCCATATTTGCAAAAGAAAGAAATTGAAAAAAAAAAGAATCTTCAAATTAGAAGAGAAATATATACATGGAAGATTTTCGTTCCGGCCGGGACTCGAACCCAGTACCACGCGCTTGGAACCCAACGGTCTAGCCATTAGGCTATCAGAGCTCTGTCGAGGGAAGTCTTAAATATAATAAAAACAAAAAATGCACCTTGGTAATTATTGATTCAAACACTTTGAAATTTACAGGTCGAATAATTAAACTGACTCAGAATTTTTCTCCCTACATAAATAATCAATATTCGCAAAAGAGAAAAATTAAAAAAAAAAGAAGAAGAAATTTCAAATTAGAAACTAAAAGTATACATTGAAGATTTTCTTTCAGGCTGGGACTCGAACCCAGGGCCACTCGCTTGGAAGCCTAACACTCTAGCCATTAGTCTATGGGAGCTCTCTCGGTGGGAGTTTTAAATATAATAAAAACAAAAAATGTACCTTGGTAATTGTTTATTTAAACACTTTGAAACCTTCGTGTCGAAAAATTAAACTGACTCAGAATTTTCTTCCCTACATAAATAATCAATAATTGCAAAGGAAAGAAATTGAAAAAAAAAAGAATTTTCAAATTAGAAAAGAAATATATACATTGAAGATATTCGCTCCGGCTGGGACTCGAACCCAGGCCACTCGCTTGGAAGACCAGCGGTCTAGCCATTAGGCTATCGGAGTTCTGTCGAGCGGAGTCTTACTGCCTGACTGATACTGCCTGACTGACAGACTGACTCACTGACTGACTGATACTGACTGACTGACTCACTGACTGACCGAGACTGACTGACTAACTGCCTGACTGACTGAGACTGGACTGACTGACTGACTGACTGACTAACTGACTGACTGAGACTGACTGACTGACTGCTTGACTCTCTGACTGGCTATTTCACTGACTGACTGAATGACTAAATGACTGACTGACTGTTTGACTACCTGACTGACTGCTTGACTGACTAACTGACTGGACAGGACTGACCGACTGACTGACTGACAGACTGACTGAATAAGGATGACTGACAGACTGACTGAATAAGGCTGACTGACTGACTGACTGACAGACTGACTGAATAAGACTGACTGACTGCCTGACTGACTGACTGACTGACTGACTGACCGAGACTGACTGACTGACTGACTGACTGAGACTGGACTGGACTGACTGACTGACTGACTGACTGAGACTGACTGACTGCTTTAGTGACTAACTGACTGCACAGGACTGACCGACTGACTGACTGACTGACTGCCTGACTGACTGACTGACTGAATGACTAACTGACTGAGACTAAATGACTGACTGCTGGACTGACTGGCTGAAGGACTAACTGACTGACTGAGTGACTGACTGACTGGACTGACTGACTGAGACTGAATGACTGAGTGCTTGACTGATTGACTGTCAGACTGACTGACTGACTTCGCAAAAGGGAAAAATAAAAAAAAAAAGAATTATAAAATTAGAAAAAAATATTTGCATTTAAGATTTCCTTTCCGGCTGGGATTTGAACCCAGGGCGACACTCATGGAAGCCCAACGCTCTCGCCAATATACTATCGGATCTCTGTTGATCGGTGTCTTAATTATAATAAAAACAAAAAATGCACCTTAGTAATTATTGATCTAAAATCTTTGAAATCTAAAGGTCGAATGATTAAACTGACTCAGAATTTTCTTCCGTACATAAATAATCCATATTTGCAAAAGAAAGAAATTGAAAAAAAAAAAGAATCTTCAAATTAGAAGAGAAATATATACATGGAAGATTTTCGTTCCGGCCGGGACTCGAACCCAGTACCACGCGCTTGGAACCCAACGGTCTAGCCATTAGGCTATCGGAGCTCTGTCGATGGAAGTCTTAAATATAATAAAAACAAAAAATGCACCTTGGTAATTATTGATTCAAACACTTTGAAATTTACAGGTCGAATAATTAAACTGACTCAGAATTTTTCTCCCTACATAAATAATCAATATTCGCAAAAGAGAAAAATTAAAAAAAAAAGAAGAAGAAATTTCAAATTAGAAACTAAAAGTATACATTGAAGATTTTCGTTCAGGCTGGGACTCGAACCCAGGGCCACTCGCTTGGAAGCCTAACACTCTAGCCATTAGTCTATGGGAGCTCTGTCGGTGGGAGTTTTAAATATAATAAAAACAAAAAATGCACCTTGGTAATTGTTTATTTAAACACTTTGAAATCTTCGTGTCGAAAAATTAAACTGACTCAGAATTTTCTTCCCTACATAAATAATCAATAATTGCAAAGGAAAGAAATTGAAAAAAAAAAGAATTTTCAAATTAGAAAAGAAATATATACATTGAAGATATTCGCTCCGGCTGGGACTCGAACCCAGGCCACTCGCTTGGAAGACCAGCGGTCTAGCCATTAGGCTATCGGAGTTCTGTCGAGCGGAGTCTTACTGCCTGACAGATACTGCCTGACTGACAGACTGACTCACTGACTGACTGATACTGACTGACTGACTCACTGACTGACCGAGACTGACTGACTAACTGCCTGACTGACTGAGACTGGACTGACTGACTGACTGACTGACTGACTGACTAACTGACTGACTGAGACTGACTGACTGACTGCTTGACTCTGACTGGCTATTTCACTGACTGACTGAATGACTAAATGACTGACTGACACTGACTGACTGACTGCTTGACTACCTGACTGACTGCTTGACTGACTAACTGACTGGACAGGACTGACCGACTGACTGACTGCCTGACTGACTGACTGACTGACTGAATGACTGACTGACTGAACGAGACTGACTGACTGACTGACTGAGACTGGACTGGACTGACTGACTGACTGACTGACTGAGACTGACTGACTGCTTTAGTGACTAACTGACTGCACAGGACTGACCGACTGACTGACTGACTGACTGACTGACTGACTGAATGACTGACTGACTGAGACTAAATGACTGACTGCTTGACTGACTGGCTGAAGGACTAACTGACTGACTGAGTGACTGACTGACTGGACTGACTGACTGAGACTGAATGACTGAGTGCTTGACTGATTGTCTGTCAGACTGACTGACTGACTTCGCAAAAGGGAAAAATAAAAAAAAAGAATTATAAAATTAGAAAAAAATATTTGCATTTAAGATTTCCTTTCCGGCTGGGATTTGAACCCAGGGCGACCCTCATGGAAGCCCAACGCTCTCGCCAATATACTATCGGATCTCTGTTGATCGGTGTCTTAATTATAATAAAAACAAAAAATGCACCTTAGTAATTATTGATCTAAAATCTTTGAAATCTAAAGGTCGAATGATTAAACTGACTCAGAATTTTCTTCCGTACATAAATAATCCATATTTGCAAAAGAAAGAAATTGAAAAAAAAAAGAATCTTCAAATTAGAAGAGAAATATATACATGGAAGATTTTCGTTCCGGCCGGGACTCGAACCCAGTACCACGCGCTTGGAACCCAACGGTCTAGCCATTAGGCTATCGGAGCTCTGTCGATGGAAGTCTTAAATATAATAAAAACAAAAAATGCACCTTGGTAATTATTGATTCAAACACTTTGAAATTTACAGGTCGAATAGTTAAACTGACTCAGAATTTTTCTCCCTACATAAATAATCAATATTCGCAAAAGAGAAAAATTAAAAAAAAAAAGAAGAAGAAATTTCAAATTAGAAACTAAAAGTATACATTGAAGATTTTCGTTCAGGCTGGGACTCGAACCCAGGGCCACTCGCTTGGAAGCCTAACACTCTAGCCATTAGTCTATGGGAGCTCTGTAGGTGGGAGTTTTAAATATAATAAAAACAAAAAATGCACCTTGGTAATTGTTTATTTAAACACTTTGAAATCTTCGTGTCAAAAAATTAAACTGACTCAGAATTTTCTTCCCTACATAAATAATCAATAATTGCAAAGGAAAGAAATTGAAAAAAAAAGAATTTTCAAATTAGAAAAGAAATATATACATTGAAGATATTCGCTCCGGCTGGGACTCGAACCCAGGCCACTCGCTTGGAAGACCAGCGGTCTAGCCATTAGGCTATCGGAGTTCTGTCGAGCGGAGTCTTACTGCCTGACTGATACTGCCTGACTGACAGACTGACTCACTGACTGACTGATACTGACTGACTGACTCACTGACTGACCGAGACTGACTGACTAACTGCCTGATTGACTGAGACTGGACTGACTGACTGACTGACTGACTGACTGACTGACTGACTGACTGACTAACTGACTGACTGAGACTGACTGACTGACTGCTTGACTCTCTGACTGGCTATTTCACTGACTGACTGAATGACTAAATGACTGACTGACACTGACTGACTGACTGCTTGACTACCTGACTGACTGCTTGACCGACTAACTGACTGGACAGGACTGACCGACTGACTGACTGACAGACTGACTGAATAAGGATGACTGACAGACTGACTGAATAAGGCTGACTGACTGACTGACTGACAGACTGACTGAATAAGGCTGACCGACTGACTGACTGCCTGACTGACTGACTGACTGAATGACTGACTGACTGACTGACCGAGACTGACTGACTGACTGACTGAGACTGGACTGGACTGACTGACTGACTGACTGACTGAGACTGACTGACTGCTTTAGTGACTAACTAACTGCACAGGACTGACCGACTGACTGACTGACTGACTGCCTGACTGACTGACTGACTGAATGACTGACTGACTGAGACTAAATGACTGACTGCTGGACTGACTGGCTGAAGGACTAACTGACTGACTGAGTGACTGACTGACTGGACTGACTGACTGAGACTGAATGACTGAGTGCTTGACTGATTGACTGTCAGACTGACTGACTGACTTCGCAAAAGGGAAAAATAAAAAAAAAAGAATTATAAAATTAGAAAAAAATATTTGCATTTAAGATTTCCTTTCCGGCTGGGATTTGAACCCAGGGCGACACTCATGGAAGCCCAACGCTCTCGCCAATATACTATCGGATCTCTGTTGATGGGTGTCTTAATTATAATAAAAACAAAAAATTCACCTTAGTAATTATTGATCTAAAATCTTTGAAATCTAAAGGTCGAATGATTAAACTGACTCAGAATTTTCTTCCGTACATAAATAATCCATATTTGCAAAAGAAAGAAATTGAAAAAAAAAAAGAATCTTCAAATTAGAAGAGAAATATATACATGGAAGATTTTCGTTCCGGCCGGGACTCGAACCCAGTACCGCGCGCTTGGAACCCAACGGTCTAGCCATTAGGCTATCGGAGCTGTGTCGATGGAAGTCTTAAATATAATAAAAACAAAAAATGCACCTTGGTAATAATTGATTCAAACACTTTGAAATTTACAGGTCGAATAATTAAACTGACTCAGAATTTTTCTCCCTACATAAATAATCAATATTCGCAAAAGAGAAAAATTAAAAAAAAAAGAAGAAGAAATTTCAAATTAGAAACTAAAAGTATACATTGAAGATTTTCGTTCAGGCTGGGACTCGAACCCAGGGCCACTCGCTTGGAAGCCTAACACTCTAGCCATTAGTCTATGGGAGCTCTGTCGGTGGGAGTTTTAAATATAATAAAAACAAAAAATGCACCTTGGTAATTGTTTATTTAAACACTTTGAAATCTTCGTGTCGAAAAATTAAACTGACTCGGAATTTTCTTCCCTACATAAATAATCAATAATTGCAAAGGAAAGAAATTGAAAAAAAAAAGAATTTTCAAATTAGAAAAGAAATATATAAATTGAAGATATTCGCTCCGGCTGGGACTCGAACCCAGGCCACTCGCTTGGAAGACCAGCGGTCTAGCCATTAGGCTATCGGAGTTCTGTCGAGCGGAGTCTTACTGCCTGACTGATACTGCCTGACTGACAGACTGACTCACTGACTGACTGATACTGACTGACTGACTCACTGACTGACCGAGACTGACTGACTAACTGCCTGACTGACTGAGAATGGACTGACTGACTCACTGACTGACTGACTGACTAACTGACTGACTGAGACTGACTGACTGACTGCTTGACTCTCTGACTGGCTATTTCACTGACTGACTGAATGACTAAATGACTGACTGACACTGACTGACTGACTGCTTGACTACCTGAGTGACTGCTTGACTGACTAACTGACTGGACAGGACTGACCGACTGACAGACTGACTGAATAAGGATGACTGACAGACTGACTGAATAAGGCTGACTGACTGACTGACTGACAGACTGACTGAATAAGGCTGACCGACTGACTGACTGCCTGACTGACTGAATGACTGACTGACTGACTGACCGAGACTGACTGACTGACTGACCGAGACTGGACTGGACTGACTGACTGACTGACTGACTGAGACTGACTGACTGCTTTAGTGACTAACTGACTGCACAGGACTGACCGACTGACTGACTGACTGACTGCGTGACTGACTGACTGACTGAATGACTGACTGACTGAGACTAAATGACTGACTGCTTGACTGACTGGCTGAAGGACTAACTGACTGACTGAGTGACTGACTGACTGGACTGACTGACTGAGACTGAATGACTGAGTGCTTGACTGATTGACTGTCAGACTGACTGACTGACTTCGCAAAAGGGAAAAATAAAAAAAAAAGAATTATAAAATTAGAAAAAAATATTTGCATTTAAGATTTCCTTTCCGGCTGGGATTTGAACCCAGGGCGACACTCATGGAAGCCCAACACTCTCGCCAATATACTATCGGATCTCTGTTGATCGGTGTCTTAATTATAATAAAAACAAAAAATGCACCTTAGTAATTATTGATCTAAAATCTTTGAAATCTAAAGGTCGAATGATTAAACTGACTCAGAATTTTCTTCCGTACATAAATAATCCATATTTGCAAAAGAAAGAAATTGAAAAAAAAAAGAATCTTCAAATTAGAAGAGAAATATATACATGGAAGCTTTTCGTTCCGGCCGGGACTCGAACCCAGTACCACGCGCTTGGAACCCAACGGTCTAGCCATTAGGCTATCGGAGCTCTGTCGATGGAAGTCTTAAATATAATAAAAACAAAAAATGCACCTTGGTAATTATTGATTCAAACACTTTGAAATTTACAGGTCGAATAATTAAACTGACTCAGAATTTTTCTCCCTACATAAATAATCAATATTCGCAAAAGAGAAAAATTAAAAAAAAAGAAGAAGAAATTTCAAATTAGAAACTAAAAGTATACATTTAAGATTTTCGTTCAGGCTGGGACTCGAACCCAGGGCCACTCGCTTGGAAGCCTAACACTCTAGCCATTAGTCTATGGGAGCTCTGTCGGTGGGAGTTTTAAATATTATAAAAACAAAAAATGCACCTTGGTAATTGTTTATTTAAACACTTTGAAATCTTTGTGTCGAAAAATTAAACTGACTCAGAATTTTCTTCCCTACATAAATAATCAATAATTGCAAAGGAAAGAAATTGAAAAAAAAAAGAATTTTCAAATTAGAAAAGAAATATATACATTGAAGATATTCGCTCCGGCTGGGACTCGAACCCAGGCCACTCGCTTGGAAGACCAGCGGTCTAGCCATTAGGCTATCGGAGTTCTGTCGAGCGGAGTCTTACTGCCTGACTGATACTGCCTGACTGACAGACTGACTCACTGACTGACTGATACTGACTGACTGACTCACTGACTGACCGAGACTGACTGACTAACTGCCTGACTGACTGAGACTTGACTGACTGACTGACTGACTGACTGACTAACTGACTGACTGAGACTGACTGACTGACTGCTTGACTCTCTGACTGGCTATTTCACTGACTGACTGAATGACTAAATGACTGACTGACACTGACTGACTGACTGCTTGACTACCTGACTGACTGCTTGACTGACTAACTGACTGGACAGGACTGACCGACTGACTGACTGACAGACTGACTGAATAAGGATGACTGACAGACTGACTGAATAAGGCTGACTGACTGACTGACTGACAGACTGACTGAATAAGGCTGACCGACTGACTGACTGCCTGACTGACTGACTGACTGAATGACTGACTGACTGACTGACCGAGACTGACTGACTGACTGACTGAGACTGGACTGGACTGACTGACTGACTGACTGACTGAGACTGACTGACTGCTTTAGTGACTAACTGACTGCACAGGACTGACTGACTGACTGACTGAATGACTGACTGACTGAGACTAAATGACTGACTGCTTGACTGACTGGCTGAAGGACTAACTGACTGACTGAGTGACTGACTGACTGGACTGACTGACTGAGACTGAATGACTGAGTGCTTGACTGATTGACTGTCAGACTGACTGACTGACTTCGCAAAAGGGAAAAATAAAAAAAAAGAATTATAAAATTAGAAAAAAATATTTGCATTTAAGATTTCCTTTCCGGCTGGGATTTGAACCCAGGGCGACACTCATGGAAGCCCAACGCTCTCGCCAATATACTATCGGATCTCTGTTGATCGGTGTCTTAATTATAATAAAAACAAAAAATGCACCTTAGTAATTATTGATCTAAAATCTTTGAAATCTAAAGGTCGAATGATTAAACTGACTCAGAATTTTCTTCCGTACATAAATAATCCATATTTGCAAAAGAAAGAAATTGAAAAAAAAAAGAATCTTCAAATTAGAAGAGAAATATATACATGGAAGCTTTTCGTTCCGGCCGGGACTCGAACCCAGTACCACGCGCTTGGAACCCAACGGTCTAGCCATTAGGATATCGGAGCTCTGTCGATGGAAGTCTTAAATATAATAAAAACAAAAAATGCACCTTGGTAATTATTGATTCAAACACTTTGAAATTTACAGGTCGAATAATTAAACTGACTCAGAATTTTTCTCCCTACATAAATAATCAATATTCGCAAAAGAGAAAAATTAAAAAAAAAGAAGAAGAAATTTCAAATTAGAAACTAAAAGTATACATTTAAGATTTTCGTTCAGGCTGGGACTCGAACCCAGGGCCACTCGCTTGGAAGCCTAACACTCTAGCCATTAGTCTATGGGAGCTCTGTCGGTGGGAGTTTTAAATATTATAAAAACAAAAAATGCACCTTGGTAATTGTTTATTTAAACACTTTGAAATCTTCGTGTCGAAAAATTAAACTGACTCAGAATTTTCTTCCCTACATAAATAATCAATAATTGCAAAGGAAAGAAATTGAAAAAAAAAAGAATTTTCAAATTAGAAAAGAAATATATACATTGAAGATATTCGCTCCGGCTGGGACTCGAACCCAGGCCACTCGCTTGGAAGACCAGCGGTCTAGCCATTAGGCTATCGGAGTTCTGTCGAGCGGAGTCTTACTGCCTGACTGATACTGCCTGACTGACAGACTGACTCACTGACTGACTGATACTGACTGACTGACTCACTGACTGACCGAGACTGACTGACTAACTGCCTGACTGACTGAGACTTGACTGACTGACTGACTGACTGACTGACTAACTGACTGACTGAGACTGACTGACTGACTGCTTGACTCTCTGACTGGCTATTTCACTGACTGACTGAATGACTAAATGACTGACTGACACTGACTGACTGACTGCTTGACTACCTGACTGACTGCTTGACTGACTAACTGACTGGACAGGACTGACCGACTGACTGACTGCCTGACTGACTGACTGACTGAATGACTGACTGACTGACTGACCGAGACTGACTGACTGACTGACTGACTGAGACTGACTGACTGCTTTAGTGACTAACTGACTGCACAGGACTGACTGACTGACTGACTGAATGACTGACTGACTGAGACTAAATGACTGACTGCTTGACTGACTGGCTGAAGGACTAACTGACTGACTGAGTGACTGACTGACTGGACTGACTGACTGAGACTGAATGACTGAGTGCTTGACTGATTGACTGTCAGACTGACTGACTGACTTCGCAAAAGGGAAAAATAAAAAAAAAGAATTATAAAAAAATATTTGCATTTAAGATTTCCTTTCCGGCTGGGATTTGAACCCAGGGCGACACTCATGGAAGCCCAACGCTCTCGCCAATATACTATCGGATCTCTGTTGATCGGTGTCTTAATTATAATAAAAACAAAAAATGCACCTTAGTAATTATTGATCTAAAATCTTTGAAATCTAAAGGTCGAATGATTAAACTGACTCAGAATTTTCTTCCGTACATAAATAATCCATATTTGCAAAAGAAAGAAATTGAAAAAAAAAGAATCTTCAAATTAGAAGAGAAATATATACATGGAAGCCTTTCGTTCCGGCCGGGACTCGAACCCAGTACCACGCGCTTGGAACCCAACGGTCTAGCCATTAGGCTATCGGAGCTCTGTCGAAGGAAGTCTTAAATATAATAAAAACAAAAAATGCACCTTGGTAATTATTGATTCAAACACTTTGAAATTTACAGGTCGAATAATTAAACTGACTCAGAATTTTTCTCCCTACATAAATAATCAATATTCGCAAAAGAGAAAAATTAAAAAAAAAGAAGAAGAAATTTCAAATTAGAAACTAAAAGTATACATTTAAGATTTTCGTTCAGGCTGGGACTCGAACCCAGGGCCACTCGCTTGGAAGCCTAACACTCTAGCCATTAGTCTATGGGAGCTCTGTCGGTGGGAGTTTTAAATATTATAAAAACAAAAAATGCACCTTGGTAATTGTTTATTTAAACACTTTGAAATCTTCGTGTCGAAAAATTAAACTGACTCAGAATTTTCTTCCCTACATAAATAATCAATAATTGCAAAGGAAAGAAATTGAAAAAAAAAAGAATTTTCAAATTAGAAAAGAAATATATACATTGAAGATATTCGCTCCGGCTGGGACTCGAACCCAGGCCACTCGCTTGGAAGACCAGCGGTCTAGCCATTAGGCTATCGGAGTTCTGTCGAGCGGAGTCTTACTGCCTGACTGATACTGCCTGACTGACAGACTGACTCACTGACTGACTGATACTGACTGACTGACTCACTGACTGACCGAGACTGACTGACTAACTGCCTGACTGACTGAGACTTGACTGACTGACTGACTGACTGACTGACTGACTAACTGACTGACTGAGACTGACTGACTGACTGCTTGACTCTCTGACTGGCTATTTCACTGACTGACTGAATGACTAAATGACTGACTGACACTGACTGACTGACTGCTTGACTACCTGACTGACTGCTTGACTGACTAACTGACTGGACAGGACTGACCGACTGACTGACTGACAGACTGACTGAATAAGGATGACTGACAGACTGACTGAATAAGGCTGACTGACTGACTGACTGACAGACTGACTGAATAAGGCTGACCGACTGACTGACTGCCTGACTGACTGACTGACTGAATGACTGACTGACTGACTGACCGAGACTGACTGACTGACTGACTGAGACTGGACTGGACTGACTGACTGACTGACTGACTGAGACTGACTGACTGCTTTAGTGACTAACTGACTGCACAGGACTGACCGACTGACTGACTGACTGACTGCCTGTCTGACTGACTGACTGAATGACTGACTGACTGAGACTAAATGACTGACTGCTTGACTGACTGGCTGAAGGACTAACTGACTGACTGAGTGACTGACTGACTGGACTGACTGACTGAGACTGAATGACTGAGTGCTTGACTGATTGACTGTCAGACTGACTGACTGACTTCGCAAAAGGGAAAAATAAAAAAAAAATTATAAAATTAGAAAAAAAATATTTGCATTTAAGATTTCCTTTCCGGGTGGGATTTGAACCCAGGGCGACACTCATGGAAGCCCAACGCTCTCGCCAATATACTATCGGATCTCTGTTGATCGGTGTCTTAATAATAATAAAAACAAAAAATGCACCTTAGTAATTATTGATCTAAAATCTTTGAAATCTAAAGGTCGAATGATTAAACTGACTCAGAATTTTCTTCCGTACATAAATAATCCATATTTGCAAAAGAAAGAAATTGAAAAAAAAAAAGAAACTTCAAATTAGAAGAGAAATATATATATGGAAGATTTTCCTTCCGGCCGGGACTCGAACCCAGTACCACGCGCTTGGAACCCAACGGTCTAGCCATTAGGCTATCGGAGCTCTGTCGATGGAAGTCTTAAATATAATAAAAACAAAAAATGCACCTTGGTAATTATTGATTCAAACACTTTGAAATTTACAGGTCGAATAATTAAACTGACTCAGAATTTTTCTCCCTACATAAATAATCAATATTCGCAAAAGAGAAAAATTAAAAAAAAAGAAGAAGAAATTTCAAATTAGAAACTAAAAGTATACATTGAAGATTTTCGTTCAGGCTGGGACTCGAACCCAGGGCCACTCGCTTGGAAGCCTAACACTCTAGCCATTAGTCTATGGGAGCTCTGTCGGTGGGAGTTTTAAATATAATAAAAACAAAAAATGCACCTTGGTAATTGTTTATTTAAACACTTTGAAATCTTCGTGTCGAAAAATTAAACTGACTCAGAATTTTCTTCCCTACATAAATAATCAATAATTGCAAAGGAAAGAAATTGAAAAAAAAAAGAATTTTCAAATTAGAAAAGAAATATATACATTGAAGATATTCGCTCCGGCTGGGACTCGAACCCAGGCCACTCGCTTGGAAGACCAGCGGTCTAGCCATTAGGCTATCGGAGTTCTGTCGAGCGGAGTCTTACTGCCTGACTGATACTGCCTGACTGACAGACTGACTCACTGACTGACTGATACTGACTGACTGACTCACTGACTGACCGAGACTGACTGACTAACTGCCTGACTGACTGAGACTGGACTGACTGACTGACTGACTGACTGACTGACTAACTGACTGACTGAGACTGACTGACTGACTGCTTGACTCTCTGACTGGCTATTTCACTGACTGACTGAATGACTAAATGACTGACTGACACTGACTGACTGACTGCTTGACTACCTGACTGACTGCTTGACCGACTAACTGACTGGACAGGACTGACCGACTGACTGACTGACAGACTGACTGAATAAGGATGACTGACAGACTGACTGAATAAGGCTGACTGACTGACTGACTGAGACTGATTGAATAAGGCTGACCGACTGACTGACTGCCTGACTGACTGACTGACTGAATGACTGACTGACTGACTGACCGAGACTGACTGACTGACTGACTGAGACTGGACTGGACTGACTGACTGACTGACTGACTGTGACTGACTGACTGCTTTAGTGACTAACTGACTGCACAGGACTGACTGACCGACTGACTGACTGACTGACTGCCTGACTGACTGACTGACTGAATGACTGACTGACTGAGACTAAATGACTGACTGCTTGACTGACTGGCTGAAGGACTAACTGACTGACTGAGTGACTGACTGACTGGACTGACTGACTGAGACTGAATGACTGAGTGCTTGACTGATTGACTGTCAGACTGACTGACTGACTTCGCAAAAGGGAAAAATAAAAAAAAAGAATTATAAAATTAGAAAAAAATATTTGCATTTAAGATTTCCTTTCCGGCTGGGATTTGAACCCAGGGCGACACTCATGGAAGCCCAACGCTCTCGCCAATATACTATCGGATCTCTGTTGATCGGTGTCTTAATTATAATAAAAACAAAAAATGCACCTTAGTAATTATTGATCTAAAATCTTTGAAATCTAAAGGTCGAATGATTAAACTGACTCAGAATTTTCTTCCGTACATAAATAATCCATATTTGCAAAAGAAAGAAATTGAAAAAAAAAAGAATCTTCAAATTAGAAGAGAAATATATACATGGAAGATTTTCGTTCCGGCCGGGACTCGAACCCAGTACCACGCGCTTGGAACCCAACGGTCTAGCCATTAGGCTATCGGAGCTCTGTCGATGGAAGTCTTAAATATAATAAAAACAAAAAATGCACCTTGGTAATTATTGATTCAAACACTTTGAAATTTACAGGTCGAATAATTAAACTGACTCAGAATTTTTCTCCCTACATAAATAATCAATATTCGCAAAAGAGAAAAATTAAAAAAAAAGAAGAAGAAATTTCAAATTAGAAACTAAAAGTATACATTGAAGATTTTCGTTCAGGCTGGGACTCGAACCCAGGGCCACTCGCTTGGAAGCCTACCACTCTAGCCATTAGTCTATGGGAGCTCTGTCGGTGGGAGTTTTAAATATAATAAAAACAAAAAATGCACCTTCGTAATTGTTTATTTAAACACTTTGAAATCTTCGTGTCGAAAAATTAAACTGACTCAGAATTTTCTTCCCTACATAAATAATCAATAATTGCAAAGGAAAGAAATTGAAAAAAAAAAAGAATTTTCAAATTAGAAAAGAAATATATACATTGAAGATATTCGCTCCGGCTGGGACTCGAACCCAGGCCACTCGCTTGGAAGACCAGCGGTCTAGCCATTAGGCTATCGGAGTTCTGTCGAGCGGAGTCTTACTGCCTGACTGATACTGCCTGACTGACAGACTGACTCACTGACTGACTGATACTGACTGACTGACTCACTGACTGACCGAGACTGACTGACTAACTGCCTGACTGACTGAGACTTGACTGACTGACTGACTGACTGACTGACTAACTGACTGACTGAGACTGACTGACTGACTGCTTGACTCTCTGACTGGCTATTTCACTGACTGACTGAATGACTAAATGACTGACTGACACTGACTGACTGACTGCTTGACTACCTGACTGACTGCTTGACTGACTAACTGACTGGACAGGACTGACCGACTGACTGACTGCCTGACTGACTGACTGACTGAATGACTGACTGACTGACTGACCGAGACTGACTGACTGACTGACTGACTGAGACTGACTGACTGCTTTAGTGACTAACTGACTGCACAGGACTGACTGACTGACTGACTGAATGACTGACTGACTGAGACTAAATGACTGACTGCTTGACTGACTGGCTGAAGGACTAACTGACTGACTGAGTGACTGACTGACTGGACTGACTGACTGAGACTGAATGACTGAGTGCTTGACTGATTGACTGTCAGACTGACTGACTGACTTCGCAAAAGGGAAAAATAAAAAAAAAGAATTATAAAATTAGAAAAAAATATTTGCATTTAAGATTTCCTTTCCGGCTGGGATTTGAACCCAGGGCGACACTCATGGAAGCCCAACGCTCTCGCCAATATACTATCGGATCTCTGTTGATCGGTGTCTTAATTATAATAAAAACAAAAAATGCACCTTAGTAATTATTGATCTAAAATCTTTGAAATCTAAAGGTCGAATGATTAAACTGACTCAGAATTTTCTTCCGTACATAAATAATCCATATTTGCAAAAGAAAGAAATTGAAAAAAAAAAGAATCTTCAAATTAGAAGAGAAATATATACATGGAAGATTTTCGTTCCGGCCGGGACTCGAACCCAGTACCACGCGCTTGGAACCCAACGGTCTAGCCATTAGGCTATCGGAGCTCTGTCGATGGAAGTCTTAAATATAATAAAAACAAAAAATGCACCTTGGTAATTATTGATTCAAACACTTTGAAATTTACAGGTCGAATAATTAAACTGACTCAGAATTTTTCTCCCTACATAAATAATCAATATTCGCAAAAGAGAAAAATTAAAAAAAAAGAAGAAGAAATTTCAAATTAGAAACTAAAAGTATACATTGAAGATTTTCGTTCAGGCTGGGACTCGAACCCAGGGCCACTCGCTTGGAAGCCTACCACTCTAGCCATTAGTCTATGGGAGCTCTGTCGGTGGGAGTTTTAAATATAATAAAAACAAAAAATGCACCTTCGTAATTGTTTATTTAAACACTTTGAAATCTTCGTGTCGAAAAATTAAACTGACTCAGAATTTTCTTCCCTACATAAATAATCAATAATTGCAAAGGAAAGAAATTGAAAAAAAAAAAAGAATTTTCAAATTAGAAAAGAAATATATACATTGAAGATATTCGCTCCGGCTGGGACTCGAACCCAGGCCACTCGCTTGGAAGACCAGCGGTCTAGCCATTAGGCTATCGGAGTTCTGTCGAGCGGAGTCTTACTGCCTGACTGATACTGCCTGACTGACAGACTGACTCACTGACTGACTGATACTGACTGACTGACTCACTGACTGACCGAGACTGACTGACTAACTGCCTGACTGACTGAGACTGGACTGACTGACTGACTGACTGACTGACTAACTGACTGACTGAGACTGACTGACTGAGACTGACTGACTCTCTGACTGGCTATTTCACTGACTGACTGAATGACTAAATGACTGACTGACACTGACTGACTGACTGCTTGACTACCTGACTGACTGCTTGACTGACTAACTGACTGGACAGGACTGACCGACTGACTGACTGACAGACTGACTGAATAAGGATGACTGACAGACTGACTGCCTGACTGACTGACTGACTGACTGACTGACTGACCGAGACTGACTGACTGACTGACTGAGACTGGACTGGACTGACTGACTGAGACTGACTGACTGCTTTAGTGACTAACTGACTGCACAGGACTGACCGACTGACTGACTTACTGACTGCCTGACTGACTGACTGACTGAATGACTGACTGACTGAGACTAAATGACTGACTGCTTGACTGACTGGCTGAAGGACTAACTGACTGACTGAGTGACTGACTGACTGGACTGACTGACTGAGACTGAATGACTGAGTGCTTGACTGATTGACTGTCAGACTGACTGACTGACTTCGCAAAAGGGAAAAATAAAAAAAAAGAATTATAAAATTAGAAAAAAATATTTGCATTTAAGATTTCCTTTCCGGCCGGGACTCGAACCCAGTACCACGCGCTAGGAACCCAACGGTCTAGCCATTAGGCTATCGGAGCTCTGTCGATGGAAGTCTTAAATATAATAAAAACAAAAAATGCACCTTGGTAATTATTGATTCAAACACTTTGAAATTTACAGGTCGAATAATTAAACTGACTCAGAATTTTTCTCCCTACATAAATAATCAATATTCGCAAAAGAGAAAAATTAAAAAAAAAAGAAGAAGAAATTTCAAATTAGAAACTAAAAGCATACATTGAAGATTTTCGTTCAGGCTGGGACTCGAACCCAGGGCCACTCGCTTGGAAGCCTAACACTCTAGCCATTAGTCTATGGGAGCTATGTCGGTGGGAGTTTTAAATATAATAAAAACAAAAAATGCACCTTGGTAATAGTTTATTTAAACACTTTGAAATCTTCGTGTCGAAAAATTAAACTGACTCAGAATTTTCTTCCCTACATAAATAATCAATAATTGCAAAGGAAAGAAATTGAAAAAAAAAAGAATTTTCAAATTAGAAAAGAAATATATACATTGAAGATACTCGCTCCGGCTGGGACTCGAACCCAGGCCACTCGCTTGGAAGACCAGCGGTCTAGCCATTAGGCTATCGGAGTTCTGTCGAGCGGAGTCTTACTGCCTGACTGATACTGCCTGACTGACAGACTGACTCACTGACTGACTGATACTGACTGACTGACTCACTGACTGACCGAGACTGACTGACTAACTGCCTGACTGACTGAGACTGGACTGACTGACTGACTGACTGACTGACTGACTAACTGACTGACTGAGACTGACTGACTGAGACTGACTGACTCTCTGACTGGCTATTTCACTGACTGACTGAATGACTAAATGACTGACTGACACTGACTGACTGACTGCTTGACTACCTGACTGACTGCTTGACTGACTAACTGACTGGACAGGACTGACCGACTGACTGACTGACAGACTGACTGAATAAGGATGACTGACAGACTGACTGCCTGACTGACTGACTGACTGACTGACTGACTGACCGAGACTGACTGACTGAGACTGGACTGGACTGACTGACTGAGACTGACTGACTGCTTTAGTGACTAACTGACTGCACATGACTGACCGACTGACTGACTGACTGACTGACTGCCTGACTGACTGACTGACTGAATGACTGACTGACTGAGACTAAATGACTGACTGCTTGACTGACTGGCTGAAGGACTAACTGACTGACTGAGTGACTGACTGACTGGACTGACTGACTGAGACTGAATGACTGAGTGCTTGACTGATTGACTGTCAGACTGACTGACTGACTTCGCAAAAGGGAAAAATAAAAAAAAAAGAATTATAAAATTAGAAAAAAATATTTGCATTTAAGATTTCCTTTCCGGTTGGGATTTCAACCCAGGGCGACACTCATGGAAGCCCAACGCTCTCGCCAATATACTATCGGATCTCTGTTGATCGGTGTCTTAATTATAATAAAAACAAAAAATGCACCTTAGTAATTATTGATCTAAAATCTTTGAAATCTAAAGGTCGAATGACTAAACTGACTCAGAATTTTCTTCCGTACATAAATAATCCATATTTGCAAAAGAAAGAAATTGAAAAAAAAAAAAGAATCTTCAAATTAGAAGAGAAATATATACATGGAAGATTTTCGTTCCGGCCGGGACTCGAACCCAGTACCACGCGCTTGGAACCCAACGGTCTAGCCATTAGGCTATCGGAGCTCTGTCGATGGAAGTCTTAAATATAATAAAAACAAAAAATGCACCTTGGTAATTATTGATTCAAACACTTTGAAATTTACAGGTCGAATAATTAAACTGACTCAGAATTTTTCTCCCTACATAAATAATCAATATTCGCAAAAGAGAAAAATTAAAAAAAAAAGAAGAAGAAATTTCAAATTAGAAACTAAAAGTATACATTGAAGATTTTCGTTCAGGCTGGGACTCGAACCCAGGGCCACTCGCTTGGAAGCCTAACACTCTAGCCATTAGTCTATGGGAGCTCTGTCTGTGGGAGTTTTAAATATAATAAAAACAAAAAATGCACCTTGGTAATTGTTTATTTAAACACTTTGAAATCTTCGTGTCGAAAAATTAAACTGACTCAGAATTTTCTTCCCTACATAAATAATCAATAATTGCAAAGGAAAGAAATTGAAAAAAAAAAGAATTTTCAAATTAGAAAAGAAATATATACATTGAAGATATTCGCTCCGGCTGGGACTCGAACCCAGGCCACTCGCTTGGAAGACCAGCGGTCTAGCCATTAGGCTATCGGAGTTCTGTCGAGCAGAGTCCTACTGCCTGACTGATACTGCCTGACTGACAGACTGACTCACTGACTGACTGATACTGACTGACTGACTCACTGACTGACCGAGACTGACTGACTAACTGCCTGACTGACTGAGACTGGACTGACTGACTGACTGACTGACTGACTGACTAACTGACTGACTGAGACTGACTGACTGACTGCTTGACTCTCTGACTTTCTATTTCACTGACTGACTGAATGACTAAATAACTGACTGACACTGACTGACTGACTGCTTGACTACCTGACTGACTGCTTGACTGACTAACTGACTGGACAGGACTGACCGACTGACTGACTGACAGACTGACTGAATAAGGATGACTGACAGACTGACTGAATAAGGCTGACTGACTGACTGACTGACAGACTGACTGAATAAGGCGGACCGACTGACTGACTGCCTGACTGACTGACTGACTGACTGACTGACTGACCGAGACTGACTGACTGACTGACTGAGACTGGACTGGACTGACTGACTGACTGACTGAGACTGACTGACTGCTTTAGTGACTAACTGACTGCACAGGACTGACCGACTGACTGACTGACTGACTGCCTGACTGACTGACTGACTGAATGACTGACTGACTGAGACTAAATGACTGACTGCTTGACTGACTGGCTGAAGGACTAACTGACTGACTGAGTGACTGACTGACTGGACTGACTGACTGAGACTGAATGACTGAGTGCTTGACTGATTGACTGTCAGACTGACTGACTGACTTCGCAAAAGGGAAAAATAAAAAAAAAAAAGAATTTTAAAATTAGAAAAAAATATTTGCATTTAAGATTTCCTTTCCGGCCGGGACTCGAACCCAGTACCACGCGCTAGGAACCCAACGGTCTAGCCATTAGGCTATCGGAGCTCTGTCGATGGAAGTCTTAAATATAATAAAAACAAAAAATGCACCTTGGTAATTATTGATTCAAACACTTTGAAATTTACAGGTCGAATAATTAAACTGACTCAGAATTTTTCTCCCTACATAAATAATCAATATTCGCAAAAGAGAAAAATTAAAAAAAAAAGAAGAAGAAATTTCAAATTAGAAACTAAAAGTATACATTGAAGATTTTCGTTCAGGCTGGGACTCGAACCCAGGGCCACTCGCTTGGAAGCCTAACACTCTAGCCATTAGTCTATGGGAGCTCTGTCGGTGGGAGTTTTAAATATAATAAAAACAAAAAATGCACCTTGGTAATTGTTTATTTAAACACTTTGAAATCTTCGTGTCGAAAAATTAAACTGACTCAGAATTTTCTTCCCTACATAAATAATCAATAATTGCAAAGGAAAGAAATTGAAAAAAAAAAGAATTTTCAAATTAGAAAAGAAATATATACATTGAAGATATTCGCTCCGGCTGGGACTCGAACCCAGGCCACTCGCTTGGAACACCAGCGGTCTAGCCATTAGGCTATCGGAGTTCTGTCGAGCGGAGTCTTACTGCCTGACTGATACTGCCTGACTGACAGACTGACTCACTGACTGACTGAATGACTAAATGACTGACTGACACTGACTGACTGACTGCTTGACTACCTGACTGACTGCTTGACTGACTAACTGACTGGACAGGACTGACCGACTGACTGACTGACAGACTGACTGAATAAGGATGACTGACAGACTGACTGAATAAGGCTGACTGACTGACTGACTGACAGACTGACTGAATAAGGCTGACCGACTGACTGACTGCCTGACTGACTGACTGACTGATTGACTGACTGACTGACTGACCGAGACTGACTGACTGACTGAGACTGGACTGGACTGACTGACTGACTGACTGACTGAGACTGACTGACTGCTTTAGTGACTAACTGACTGCACAGGACTGACCGACTGACTGACTGACTGACTGCCTGACTGACTGACTGACTGAATGACTGACTGACTGAGACTAAATGACTGACTGCTTGACTGACTGGCTGAAGGACTAACTGACTGACTAAGTGACTGACTGACTGGACTGACTGACTGAGACTGAATGACTGAGTGCTTGACTGATTGACTGTCAGACTGACTGACTGACTTCGCAAAAGGGAAAAATAAAAAAAAAGAATTATAAAATTAGAAAAAAAATATTTGCATTTAAGATTTCCTTTCCGGCCGGGACTCGAACCCAGTACCACGCGCTAGGAACCCAACGGTCTAGCCATTAGGCTATCGGAGCTCTGTCGATGGAAGTCTTAAATATAATAAAAACAAAAAATGCACCTTGGTAATTATTGATTCAAACACTTTGAAATTTACAGGTCGAATAATTAAACTGACTCAGAATTTTTCTCCCTACATAAATAATCAATATTCGCAAAAGAGAAAAATTAAAAAAAAAAAGAAGAAGAAATTTCAAATTAGAAACTAAAAGTATACATTGAAGATTTTCGTTCAGGCTGGGACTCGAACCCAGGGCCACTCGCTTGGAAGCCTAACACTCTAGCCATTAGTCTATGGGAGCTCTGTCGGTGGGAGTTTTAAATATAATAAAAACAAAAAATGCACCTTGGTAGTTGTTTATTTAAACACTTTGAAATCTTCGTGTCGAAAAATTAAACTGACTCAGAATTTTCTTCCCTACATAAATAATCAATAATTGCAAAGGAAAGAAACTGAAAAAAAAAAGAATTTTCAAATTAGAAAAGAAATATATACATTGAAGATATTCGCTCCGGCTGGGACTCAAACCCAGGCCACTCGCTTGGAAGACCAGCGGTCTAGCCATTAGGCTATCGGAGTTCTGTCGAGCGGAGTCTTACTGCCTGACTGATACTGCCTGACTGACAGACTGACTCACTGACTGACTGATACTGACTGACTGACTCACTGACTGACCGAGACTGACTGACTAACTGCCTGACTGACTGAGACTGGACTGACTGACTGACTGACTGACTAACTGACTAACTGACTGACTGAGACTGACTGACTGACTGCTTGACTCTCTGACTGGCTATTTCACTGACTGACTGAATGACTAAATGACTGACTGACACTGACTGACTGACTGCTTGACTACCTGACTGACTGCTTGACTGACTAACTGACTGGACAGGACTGACCGACTGACTGACTGACAGACTGACTGAATAAGGATGACTGACAGACTGACTGAATAAGGCTGACTGACTGACTGACTGACAGACTGACTGAATAAGGCTGACCGACTGACTGACTGCCTGACTGACTGACTGACAGAATGACTGACTGACTGACTGACCGAGACTGACTGACTGACTGACTGAGACTGGACTGGACTGACTGACTGACTGACTGACTGAGACTGACTGACTGCTTTAGTGACTAACTGACTGCACAGGACTGACCGACTGACTGACTGACTGACTGCCTGACTGACTGACTGACTGAATGACTGACTGACTGAGACTAAATGACTGACTGCTTGACTGACTGGCTGAAGGACTAACTGACTGACTGAGTGACTGACTGACTGGACTGACTGACTGAGACTGAATGACTGAGTGCTTGACTGATTGACTGTCAGACTGACTGACTGACTTCGCAAAAGGGAAAAATAAAAAAAAAGAATTATAAAATTAGAAAAAAATATTTGCATTTAAGATTTCCTTTCCGGCCGGGACTCGAACCCAGTACCACGCGCTAGGAACCCAACGGTCTAGCCATTAGGCTATCGGAGCTCTGTCGATGGAAGTCTTAAATATAATAAAAACAAAAAATGCACCTTGGTAATTATTGATTCAAACACTTTGAAATTTACAGGTCGAATAATTAAACTGACTCAGAATTTTTCTCCCTACATAAATAATCAATATTCGCAAAAGAGAAAAATTAAAAAAAAAAAGAAGAAGAAATTTCAAATTAGAAACTAAAAGTATACATTGAAGATTTTCGTTCAGGCTGGGACTCGAACCCAGGGCCACTCGCTTGGAAGCCTAACACTCTAGCCATTAGTCTATGGGAGCTCTGTCGGTGGGAGTTTTAAATATAATAAAAACAAAAAATGCACCTTGGTAATTGTTTATTTAAACACTTTGAAATCTTCGTGTCGAAAAATTAAACTGACTCAGAATTTTCTTCCCTACATAAATAATCAATAATTGCAAAGGAAAGAAATTGAAAAAAAAAGAATTTTCAAATTAGAAAAGAAATATATACATTGAAGATATTCGCTCCGGCTGGGACTCGAACCCAGGGCCACTCGCTTGGAAGCCTAACACTCTAGCCATTAGTCTATGGGAGCTCTGTCGGTGGGAGTTTTAAATATAATAAAAACAAAAAATGCACCTTGGTTTTTTTTTATTTAAACACTTTGAAATCTTCGTGTCGAAAAATTAAACTGACTCAGAATTTTCTTCCCTACATAAATAATCAATAATTGCAAAGGAAAGAAATTGAAAAAAAAAAAGAATTTTCAAATTAGAAAGGAAATATATACATTGAAGATATTTGCTCCGGCTGGGACTCGAACCCAGGCCACTCGCTTGGAAGACCAGCGGTCTAGCCATTAGGCTATCGGAGTTCTGTCGAGCGGAGTCTTACTGCCTGACTGATACTGCCTGACTGACAGACTGACTCACTGACTGACTGATACTGACTGACTGACTCACTGACTGACCGAGACTGACTGACTAACTGCCTGACTGACTGAGACTGGACTGACTGACTGACTGACTAACTGACTGACTGAGACTGACTGACTGACTGCTTGACTCTCTGACTGGCTATTTCACTGACTGACTGAATGACTAAATGACTGACTGACACTGACTGACTGACTGCTTGACTACCTGACTGACTGCTTGACTGACTAACTGACTGGACAGGACTGACCGACTGACTGACTGACAGACTGACTGAATAAGGATGACTGACAGACTGACTGAATAAGGCTGACTGACTGACTGACTGACAGACTGACTGAATAAGGCTGACCGACTGACTGACTGCCTGACTGACTGACTGACCGAGACTGACTGACTGACTGACTGAGACTGGACTGGACTGACTGACTGACTGACTGACTGAGACTGACTGACTGCTTTAGTGACTAACTGACTGCACAGGACTGACCGACTGACTGACTGACTGACTGCCTGACTGACTGACTGACTGAATGACTGACTGACTGAGACTAAATGACTGACTGCTTGACTGACTGGCTGAAGGACTAACTGACTGACTGAGTGACTGACTGACTGGACTGACTGACTGAGACTGAATGACTGAGTGCTTGACTGATTGACTGTCAGACTGACTGACTGACTTCGCAAAAGGGAAAAATAAAAAAAAAAGAATTATAAAATTAGAAAAAAATATTTGCATTTAAGATTTCCTTTCCGGTTGGGATTTGAACCCAGGGCGACACTCATGGAAGCCCAACGCTCTCGCCAATATACTATCGGATCTCTGTTGATCGGTGTCTTAATTATAATAAAAACAAAAAATGCACCTTAGTAATTATTGATCTAAAATCTTTGAAATCTAAAGGTCGAATGATTAAACTGACTCAGAATTTTCTTCCGTACATAAATAATCCATATTTGCAAAAGAAAGAAATTGAAAAAAAAAGAATCTTCAAATTAGAAGAGAAATATATACATGGAAGATTTTCGTTCCGGCCGGGACTCGAACACAGTACCACGCGCTTGGAACCCAACGGTCTAGCCATTAGGCTATCGGAGCTCTGTCGATGGAAGTCTTAAATATAATAAAAACAAAAAATGCACCTTGGTAATTATTGATTCAAACACTTTGAAATTTACAGGTCGAATAATTAAACTGACTCAGAATTTTTCTCCCTACATAAATAATCAATATTCGCAAAAGAGAAAAATTAAAAAAAAAAGAAGAAGAAATTTCAAATTAGAAACTAAAAGTATACATTGAAGATTTTCGTTCAGGCTGGGACTCGAACCCAGGGCCACTCGCTTGGAAGCCTAACACTCTAGCCATTAGTCTATGGGAGCTCTGTCGGTGGGAGTTTTAAATATAACAAAAACAAAAAATGCACCTTGGTAATTGTTTATTTAAACACTTTGAAATCTTCGTGTCGAAAATATAAACTGACTCAGAATTTTCTTCCCTACATAAATAATCAATAATTGCAAAGGAAAGAAATTGAAAAAAAAAGAATTTTCAAATTAGAAAAGAAATATATACATTGAAGATATTCGCTCCGGCTGGGACTCGAACCCAGGCCACTCGCTTGGAAGACCAGCGGTCTAGCCATTAGGCTATCGGAGTTCTGTCGAGCGGATTCTTACTGCCTGACTGATACTGCCTGACTGACAGACTGACTCACTGACTGACTGATACTGACTGACTGACTGACTGATACTGACTGACTGACTCACTGACTGACCGAGACTGACTGACTAACTGCCTGACTGACTGAGACTGGACTGACTGACTGACTGACTGACTGACTGACTAACTGACTGACTGAGACTGACTGACTGACTGCTTGACTCTCTGACTGGCTATTTCACTGACTGACTGAATGACTAAATGACTGACTGACACTGACTGACTGACTGCTTGACTACCTGACTGACTAACTGACTGGACAGGACTGACCGACTGACTGACTGACAGACTGACTGAATAAGGATGACTGACAGACTGACTGAATAAGGCTGACCGACTGACTGACTGACCGAGACTGACTGACTGACTGACTGAGACTGAATGACTGAGTGCTTGACTGATTGACTGTCAGACTGACTGACTGACTTCGCAAAAGGGAGAAATAAAAAAAAAGAATTATAAAATTAGAAAAAAATATTTGCATTTAAGATTTCCTTTCCGGCCGGGACTCGAACCCAGTACCACGCGCTAGGAACCCAACGGTCTAGCCATTAGGCTATCGGAGCTCTGTCGATGGAAGTCTTAAATATAATAAAAACGAAAAATGCACCTTGGTAATTATTGATTCAAACACTTTGAAATTTACAGGTCGAATAATTAAACTGACTCAGAATTTTTCTCCCTACATAAATAATCAATATTCGCAAAAGAGAAAAATTTAAAAAAAAAGAAGAAGAAATTTCAAATTAGAAACTAAAAGTATACATTGAATATTTTCGTTCAGGCTGGGACTCGAACCCAGGGCCACTCGCTTGGAAGCCTAACACTCTAGCCATTAGTCTATGGGAGCTCTGTCGGTGGGAGTTTTAAATATAATAAAAACAAAAAATGCACCTTGGTAATTGTTTATTTAAACACTTTGAAATCTTCGTGTCGAAAAATTAAACTGACTCAGAATTTTCTTCCCTACATAAATAATCAATAATTGCAAAGGAAAGAAATTGAAAAAAAAAGAATTTTCAAATTAGAAAAGAAATATATACATTGAAGATATTCGCTCCGGCTGGGACTCGAACCCAGGCCACTCGCTTGGAAGACCAGCTGTCTAGCCATTAGGCTATCGGAGTTCTGTCGAGCGGAGTCTTACTGCCTGACTGATACTGCCTGACTGACAGACTGACTCACTGACTGACTGATACTGACTGACTGACTCACTGACTGACCGAGACTGACTGACTAACTGCCTGACTGACTGAGACTGGACTGACTGACTGACTGACTGACTGACTGACTAACTGACTGACTGAGACTGACTGACTGACTGCTTGACTCTCTGACTGGCTATTTCACTGACTGACTGAATGACTAAATGACTGACTGACACTGACTGACTGACTGCTTGACTACCTGACTGACTGCTTGACTGACTAACTGACTGGACAGGACTGACCGACTGACTGACTGACAGACTGACTGAATAAGGATGACTGACAGACTGACTGAATAAGGCTGACTGACTGACTGACTGACAGACTGACTGAATAAGGCTGACCGACTGACTGACTGCCTGACTGACTGACTGACTGACTGACTGAGACTGGACTGGACTGACTGACTGACTGACTGACTGAGACTGACTGACTGCTTTAGTGACTAACTGACTGCACAGGACTGACCGACTGACTGACTGACTGACTGCCTGACTGACTGACTGACTGAATGACTGACTGACTGAGACTAAATGACTGACTGCTTGACTGACTGGCTGAAGGACTAACTGACTGACTGAGTGACTGACTGACTGGACTGACTGACTGAGACTGAATGACTGAGTGCTTGACTGATTGACTGTCAGACTGACTGACTGACTTCGCAAAAGGGAAAAAAAAAAAAAAAAAGAATTATAAAATTAGAAAAAAATATTTGCATTTAAGATTTCCTTTCCGGCCGGGACTCGAACCCAGTACCACGCGCTAGGAACCCAACGGTCTAGCCATTAGGCTATCGGAGCTCTGTCGATGGAAGTCTTAAATATAATAAAAACAAAAAATGCACCTTGGTAATTATTGATTCAAACACTTTGAAATTTACAGGTCGAATAATTAAACTGACTCAGAATTTTTCTCCCTACATAAATAATCAATATTCGCAAAAGAGAAAAATTAAAAAAAAATAAGAAGAAATTTCAAATTAGAAACTAAAAGTATACATTGAAGATTTTCGTTCAGGCTGGGACTCGAACCCAGGGCCACTCGCTTGGAAGCCTAACACTCTAGCCATTAGTCTATGGGAGCTCTGTCGGTGGGAGTTTTAAATATAATAAAAACAAAAAATGCACCTTGGTAATTGTTTATTTAAACACTTTGAAATCTTCGTGTCGAAAAATTAAACTGACTCAGAATTTTCTTCCCTACATAAATAATCAATAATTGCAAAGGAAAGAAATTGAAAAAAAAAAGAATTTTCAAATTAGAAAAGAAATATATACATTGAAGATATTCGCTCCGGCTGGGACTCGAACCCAGGACACTCGCTTGGAAGACCAGCGGTCTAGCCATTAGGCTATCGGAGTTCTGTCGAGCGGAGTCTTACTGCCTGACTGATACTGCCTGACTGACAGACTGACTCACTGACTGACTGATACTGACTGACTGACTCACTGACTGACCGAGACTGACTGACTAACTGCCTGACTGACTGAGACTGGACTGACTGACTGACTGACTGACTGATTGACTAACTGACTGACTGAGACTGACTGACTGACTGCTTGACTCTCTGACTGGCTATTTCACTGACTGACTGAATGACTAAATGACTGACTGACACTGACTGACTTACTGCTTGACTACCTGACTGACTGCTTGACTGACTAACTGACTGGACAGGACTGACCGACTGACTGACTGACAGACTGACTGAATAAGGATGACTGACAGACTGACTGAATAAGGCTGACTGACTGACTGACTGACAGACTGACTGAATAAGGCTGACCGACTGACTGACTGCCTGACTGACTGACTGACTGAATGACTGACTGACTGACTGTCCGAGACTGACTGACTGACTGACTGAGACTGGACTGGACTGACTGATTGACTGACTGACTGAGACTGACTGACTGCTTTAGTGACTAACTGACTGCACAGGACTGACCGACTGACTGACTGACTGACTGCCTGACTGACTGACTGACTGAATGACTGACTGACTGAGACTAAATGACTGACTGCTTGACTGACTGGCTGAAGGACTAACTGACTGACTGAGTGACTGACTGACTGGACTGACTGACTGTGTGACTGACTGACTGGACTGACTGACTGAGACTGAATGACTGAGTGCTTGACTGATTGACTGTCAGACTGACTGACTGACTTCGCAAAAGGGAAAATTAAAAAAAAAGAATTATAAAATTAGAAAAAAATATTTGCATTTAAGATTTCCTTTCCGGCTGGGATTTGAACCCAGGGCGACACTCATGGAAGCCCAACGCTCTCGCCAATATACTATCGGATCTCTGTTGATCGGTGTCTTAATTATAATAAAAACAAAAAATGCACCTTAGTAATTATTGATCTAAAATCTTTGAAATCTAAAGGTCGAATGATTAAACTGACTCAGAATTTTCTTCCGTACATAAATAATCCATATTTGCAAAAGAAAGAAATTGAAAAAAAAAGAATCTTTAAATTAGAAGAGAAATATATACATGGAAGATTTTCGTTCCGGCCGGGACTCGAAACCAGTACCACGCGCTTGGAACCCAACGGTCTAGCCATTAGGCTATAGGAGCTCTGTCGATGGAAGTCTTAAATATAATAAAAACAAAAAATGCACCTTGGTAATTATTGATTCAAACACTTTGAAATTTACAGGTCGAATAATTAAACTGACTCAGAATTTTTCTCCCTACATAAATAATCAATATTCGCAAAAGAGAAAAATTAAAAAAAAAGAAGAAGAAATTTCAAATTAGAAACTAAAAGTATACATTGAAGATTTTCGTTCAGGCTGGGACTCGAACCCAGGGCCACTCGCTTGGAAGCCTAACACTCTAGCCATTAGTCTATGGGAGCTCTGTCGGTGGGAGTTTTAAATATAATAAAAACAAAAAATGCACCTTGGTAATTGTTTATTTAAACACTTTGAAATCTTCGTGTCGAAAAATTAAACTGACTCAGAATTTTCTTCCCTACATAAATAATCAATAATTGCAAAGGAAAGAAATTGAAAAAAAAAGAATTTTCAAATTAGAAAAGAAATATATACATTGAAGATATTCGCTCCGGCTGGGACTCGAACCCAGGCCACTCGCTTGGAAGACCAGCGGTCTAGCCATTAGGCTATCGGAGTTCTGTCGAGCGGAGTCTTACTGCCTGACTGATACTGCCTGACTGACAGACTGACTCACTGACTGACTGATACTGACTGACTGACTCACTGACTGACCGAGACTGACTGACTAACTGCCTGACTGACTGAGACTGGACTGACTGACTGACTGATTGACTAACTGACTGACTGAGACTGACTGACTGACTGCTTGACTCTCTGACTGGCTATTTCACTGACTGACTGAATGACTAAATGACTGACTGACACTGACTGACTTAGTGCTTGACTACCTGACTGACTGCTTGACTGACTAACTGACTGGACAGGACTGACCGACTGACTGACTGACAGACTGACTGAATAAGGATGACTGACAGACTGACTGAATAAGGATGACTGACAGACTGACTGAATAAGGCTGACTGACTGACTGACTGACCGAGACTGACTGACTGACTGACTGAGACTGGACTGGACTGACTGACTGACTGACTGACTGAGACTGACTGACTGCTTTAGTGACTAACTGACTGTACAGGACTGACCGACTGACTGACTGACTGACTGCCTGACTGACTGACTGAATGACTGACTGACTGAGACTAAATGACTGACTGCTTGACTGACTGGCTGAAGGACTAACTGACTGACTGAGTGACTGGACTGACTGACTGAGTGACTGACTGACTGGACTGACTGACTGAGACTGAATGACTGAGTGCTTGACTGATTGACTGTCAGACTGACTGACTGACTTCGCAAAAGGGAAAAATAAAAAAAAAGAATTATAAAATTAGAAAAAAATATTTGCATTTAAGATTTCCTTTCCGGCTGGGATTTGAACCCAGGGCGACACTCATGGAAGCCCAACGCTCTCGCCAATATACTATCGGATTTCTGTTGATCGGTGTCTTAATTATAATAAAAACAAAAAATGCACCTTAGTAATTATTGATCTAAAATCTTTGAAATCTAAAGGTCGAATGATTAAACTGACTCAGAATTTTCTTCCGTACATAAATAATCCATATTTGCAAAAGAAAGAAATTGAAAAAAAAAGAATCTTCAAATTAGAAGAGAAATATATACATGGAAGATTTTCGTTCCGGCCGGGACTCGAACCCAGTACCACGCGCTTGGAACCCAACGGTCTAGCCATTAGGCTATCGGAGCTCTGTCGATGGAAGTCTTAAATATAATAAAAACAAAAAATGCACCTTGGTAATTATTGATTCAAACACTTTGAAATTTACAGGTCGAATAATTAAACTGACTCAGAATTTTTCTCCCTACATAAATAATCAATATTCGCAAAAGAGAAAAATTTAAAAAAAAGAAGAAGAAATTTCAAATTAGAAACTAAAAGTATACATTGAAGATTTTCGTTCAGGCTGGGACTCGAACCCAGGGCCACTCACTTGGAAGCCTAACACTCTAGCCATTAGTCTATGGGAGCTCTGTCGGTAGGAGTTTTAAATATAATAAAAATAAAAAATGCACCTTGGTAATTGTTTATTTAAACACTTTGAAATCTTCGTGTCGAAAAATTAAACTGACTCAGAATTTTCTTCCCTACATAAATAATCAATAATTGCAAAGGAAAGAAATTGAAAAAAAAAAAAGAATTTTCAAATTAGAAAAGAAATATATACATTGAAGATATTCGCTCCGGCTGGGACTCGAACCCAGGCCACTCGCTTGGAAGACCAGCGGTCTAGCCATTAGGCTATCGGAGTTCTGTCGAGCGGAGTCTTACTGCCTGACTGATACTGCCTGACTGACAGACTGACTCACTGACTGACTGATACTGACTGACTGACTCACTGACTGACCGATACTGACTGACTGACTCACTGACTGACCGAGACTGACTGACTAACTGCCTGACTGACTGAGACTGGACTGACTGACTGACTGACTGACTGACTGACTGACTAACTGACTGACTGAGACTGACTGACTGACTGCTTGACTCTCTGACTGGCTATTTCACTGACTGACTGAATGACTAAATGACTGACTGACACTGACTGACTGACTGCTTGACTACCTGACTGACTGCTTGACTGACTAACTGACTGGACAGGACTGACCGACTGACTGACTGACAGACTGACTGAATAAGGATGACTGACAGACTGACTGAATAAGGCTGACTGACTGACTGACTGACAGACTGACTGAATAAGGCTGACCGACTGACTGACTGCCTGACTGACTGACTGACTGAATGACTGACTGACTGACTGACCGAGACTGACTGACTGACTGACTGAGACTGGACTGGACTGACTGACTGACTGACTGACTGAGACTGACTGACTGCTTTAGTGACTAACTGACTGCACAGGACTGACCGACTGACTGACTGACTGACTGCCTGACTGCCTGACTGACTGAATGACTGACTGACTGAGACTAAATGACTGACTGCCTGACTGACTGGCTGAAGAACTAAATGACTGACTGAGTGACTGACTGACTGGACTGACTGACTGAGACTGAATGACTGAGTGCTTGACTGATTGACTGTCAGACTGAATGACTGACTTCGCAAAAGGGAAAAATAAAAAAAAAAAGAATTATAAAAAATATTTGCATTTAAGATTTCCTTCCCGGCCGGGACTCGAACCCAGTACCACGCGCTAGGAACCCAACGGTCTAGCCATTAGGCTATCGGAGCTCTTTCGATGGAAGTCTTAAATATAATAAAAACAAAAAATGCACCTTGGTAATTATTGATTCAAACACTTTGAAATTTACAGGTCGAATAATTAAACTGACTCAGAATTTTTCTCCCTACATAAATAATCAATATTCGCAAAAGAGAAAAATTAAAAAAAAAAGAAGAAGAAATTTCAAATTAGAAACTAAAAGTATACATTGAAGATTTTCGTTCAGGCTGGGACTCGAACCCAGGGCCACTCGCTTGGAAGCCTAACACTCTAGCCATTAGTCTATGGGAGCTCTGTCGGTGGGAGTTTTAAATATAATAAAAACAAAAAATGCACCTTGGTAATTGTTTATTTAAACACTTTGAAATCTTCGTTTCGAAAAATAAAACTGACTCAGAATTTTCTTCCCTACATAAATAATCAATAATTGCAAAGGAAAGAAATTGAAAAAAAAAATTTTTCAAATTAGAAAAGAAATATATACATTGAAGATATTCGCTCCGACTGGGACTCGAACCCAGGCCACTCGCTTGGAAGACCAGCGGTCTAGCCATTAGGCTATCGGAGTTCTGTCGAGCGGAGTCTTACTGCCTGACTGATACTGCCTGACTGACAGACTGACTCACTGACTGACTGATACTGACTGACTGACTCACTGACTGACCGAGACTGACTGACTAACTGCCTGACTGACTGAGACTGGACTGACTGACTGACTGACTGACTAACTGACTGACTGAGACTGACTGACTGACTGCTTAACTCTCTGACTGGCTATTTCACTGACTGACTGAATGACTAAATGACTGACTGACACTGACTGACTGACTGCTTGACTACCTGACTGACTGCTTGACTGACTAACTGACTGGACAGGACCGACCGACTGACTGACTGACAGACTGACTGAATAAGGATGACTGACAGACTGACTGAATAAGGCTGACTGACTGACTGACTGACAGACTGACTGAATAAGGCTGAACGACTGACTGACTGCCTGACTGACTGACTGACTGAATGACTGACTGACTGACTGACCGAGACTGACTGACTGACTGACTGAGACTGGACTGGACTGACTGACTGACTGACTGAGACTGACTGACTGACTGAGACTGACTGACTGACTGAGACTGACTAACTGACTGCACAGGACTGACCGACTGACTGACTGACTGACTGACTGACTGACTGAATGACTGAATGACTGACTGACTGAGACTAAATGACTGACTGCTTGACTGACTGGCTGAAGGACTAACTGACTGACTGAGTGACTGACTGACTGGACTGACTGACTGAGACTGAATGACTGAGTGCTTGACTGATTGACTGTCAGACTGACTGACTGACTTCGCAAAAGGGAAAAATAAAAAAAAAAGAATTATAAAATTAGAAAAAAATATTTGCATTAAAGATTTCCTTTCCGGCTGGGATTTGAACCCAGGGCGACACTCATGGAAGCCCAACGCTCTCGCCAATATACTATCGGATCTCTGTTGATCGGTGTCTTAATTATAATAAAAACAAAAAATGCACCTTAATAATTATTGATCTAAAATCTTTGAAATCTAAAGGTCGAATGATTAAACTGACTCAGAATTTTCTTCCGTACATAAATAATCCTCATTTGCAAAAGAAAGAAATTGAAAAAAAAAGAATCTTCAAATTAGAAGAGAAATATATACATGGAAGAGTTTCGTTCCGGCCGGGACTCGAACCCAGTACCACGCGCTTGGAACCCAACGGTCTAGCCATTAGGCTATCGGAGCTCTGTCGATGGAAGTCTTAAATATAATAAAAACAAAAAATGCACCTTGGTAATTATTGATTCAAACACTTTGAAATTTACAGGTCGAATAATTAAACTGACTCAGAATTTTTCTCCCTACATAAATAATCAATATTCGCAAAAGAGAAAAATTAAAAAAAAAAGAAGAAGAAATTTCAAATTAGAAACTAAAAGTATACATTGAAGATTTTCGTTCAGGCTGGGACTCGAACCCAGGGCCACTCGCTTGGAAGCCTAACACTCTAGCCATTAGTCTATGGGAGCTCTGTCGGTGGGAGTTTTAAATATAATAAAAACAAAAAATGCACCTTGGTAATTGTTTATTTAAACACTTTGAAATCTTCGTGTCGAAAAATTAAACTGACTCAGAATTTTCTTCCCTACATAAATAATCAATAATTGCAAAGGAAAGAAATTGAAAAAAAAAAGAATTTTCAAATTAGAAAAGAAATATATACATTGAAGATATTCGCTCCGGCTGGGACTCGAACCCAGGCCACTCGCTTGGAAGACCAGCGGTCTAGCCATTAGGCTATCGGAGTTCTGTCGAGCGGAGTCTTACTGCCTGACTGATACTGCCTGACTGACAGACTGACTCACTGACTGACTGATACTGACTGACTGACTCACTGACTGACCGAGACTGACTGACTAACTGCCTGACTGACTGAGACTGGACTGACTGACTGACTGACTGACTGACTAACTGACTGACTGAGACTGACTGACTGCCTGCTTGACTCTCTGACTGGGTATTTCACTGACTGACTGAATGACTAAATGACTGACTGACACTGACTGACTGACTGCTTGACTACCTGACTGACTGCTTGACTGACTAACTGACTGGACAGGACTGACCGACTGACTGACTGACAGACTGACTGAATAAGGATGACTGACAGACTGACTGAATAAGGCTGACTGACTGACTGACTGACAGACTGACTGAATAAGGCTGACCGACTGACTGACTGCCTGACTGACTGACTGACAGAATGACTGACTGACTGACTGACCGAGACTGACTGACTGACTGACTGAGACTGGACTGGACTGACTGACTGACTGACTGACTGAGACTGACTGACTGCTTTAGTGACTAACTGACTGCACAGGACTGACCGACTGACTGACTGACTGACTGCCTGACTGACTGACTGACTGAATGACTGACTGACTGAGACTAAATGACTGACTGCTTGACTGACTGGCTGAAGGACTAACTGACTGACTGAGTGACTGACTGACTGGACTGACTGACTGAGACTGAATGACTGAGTGCTTGACTGATTGACTGTCAGACTGACTGACTGACTTCGCAAAAGGGAAAAATAAAAAAAAAAGAATTATAAAATTAGAAAAAAATATTTGCATTTAAGATTTCCTTTCCGGCTGGGATTTGAACCCAGGGCGACACTCATGGAAGCCCAACGCTCTCGCCAATATACTATCGGATCTCTGTTGATCGGTGTCTTAATTATAATAAAAACAAAAAATGCACCTTAGTAATTATTGATCTAAAATCTTTGAAATCTAAAGGTCGAATGATTAAACTGACTCAGAATTTTCTTCCGTACATAAATAATCCTCATTTGCAAAAGAAAGAAATTGAAAAAAAAAGAATCTTCAAATTAGAAGAGAAATATATACATGGAAGATTTTCGTTCCGGCCGGGACTCGAACCCAGTACCACGCGCTTGGAACCCAACGGTCTAGCCATTAGGCTATCGGAGCTCTGTCGATGGAAGTCTTAAATATAATAAAAACAAAAAATGCACCTTGGTAATTATTGATTCAAACACTTTGAAATTTACAGGTCGAATAATTAAACTGACTCAGAATTTTTCTCCCTACATAAATAATCAATATTCGCAAAAGAGAAAAATTAAAAAAAAAAGAAGAAGAAATTTCAAATTAGAAACTAAAAGTATACATTGAAGATTTTCGTTCAGGCTGGGACTCGAACCCAGGGCCACTCGCTTGGAAGCCTAACACTCTAGCCATTAGTCTATGGGAGCTCTGTCGGTGGGAGTTTTAAATATAATAAAAACAAAAAATGCACCTTGGTAATTGTTTATTTAAACACTTTGAAATCTTCGTGTCGAAAAATTAAACTGACTCAGAATTTTCTTCCCTACATAAATAATCAATAATTGCAAAGGAAAGAAATTGAAAAAAAAAAGAATTTTCAAATTAGAAAAGAAATATATACATTGAAGATATTCGCTCCGGCTGGGACTCGAACCCAGGCCACTCGCTTGGAAGACCAGCGGTCTAGCCATTAGGCTATCGGAGTTCTGTCGAGCGGAGTCTTACTGCCTGACTGATACTGCCTGACTGACAGACTGACTCACTGACTGACTGATACTGACTGACTGACTCACTGACTGACCGAGACTGACTGACTAACTGCCTGACTGACTGAGACTGGACTGACTGACTGACTGACTGACTGACTGACTAACTGACTGACTGAGACTGACTGACTGACTGCTTGACTCTCTGACTGGCTATTTCACTGACTGACTGAATGACTAAATGACTGACTGACACTGACTGACTGACTGCTTGACTACCTGACTGACTGCTTGACTGACTAACTGACTGGACAGGACCGACCGACTGACTGACTGACAGACTGACTGAATAAGGATGACTGACAGACTGACTGAATAAGGCTGACTGACTGACTGACTGACAGACTGACTGAATAAGGCTGACCGACTGACTGACTGCCTGACTGACTGACTGACTGAATGACTGACTGACCGAGACTGACTGACTGACTGACTGAGACTGGACTGGACTGACTGACTGACTGACTGAGACTGACTGACTGACTGAGACTGACTAACTGACTGCACAGGACTGACCGACTGACTGACTGACTGACTGACTGACTGACTGAATGACTGAATGACTGACTGACTGAGACTAAATGACTGACTGCTTGACTGACTGGCTGAAGGACTAACTGACTGACTGAGTGACTGACTGACTGGACTGACTGACTGAGACTGAATGACTGAGTGCTTGACTGATTGACTGTCAGACTGACTGACTGACTTCGCAAAAGGGAAAAATAAAAAAAAAGAATTATAAAATTAGAAAAAAATATTTGCATTAAAGATTTCCTTTCCGGCTGGGATTTGAACCCAGGGCGACACTCATGGAAGCCCAACGCTCTCGCCAATATACTATCGGATCTCTGTTGATCGGTGTCTTAATTATAATAAAAACAAAAAATGCACCTTAATAATTATTGATCTAAAATCTTTGAAATCTAAAGGTCGAATGATTAAACTGACTCAGAATTTTCTTCCGTACATAAATAATCCTCATTTGCAAAAGAAAGAAATTGAAAAAAAAAGAATCTTCAAATTAGAAGAGAAATATATACATGGAAGAGTTTCGTTCCGGCCGGGACTCGAACCCAGTACCACGCGCTTGGAACCCAACGGTCTAGCCATTAGGCTATCGGAGCTCTGTCGATGGAAGTCTTAAATATAATAAAAACAAAAAATGCACCTTGGTAATTATTGATTCAAACACTTTGAAATTTACAGGTCGAATAATTAAACTGACTCAGAATTTTTCTCCCTACATAAATAATCAATATTCGCAAAAGAGAAAAATTAAAAAAAAAGAAGAAGAAATTTCAAATTAGAAACTAAAAGTATACATTGAAGATTTTCGTTCAGGCTGGGACTCGAACCCAGGGCCACTCGCTTGGAAGCCTAACACTCTAGCCATTAGTCTATGGGAGCTCTGTCGGTGGGAGTTTTAAATATAATAAAAACAAAAAATGCACCTTGGTAATTGTTTATTTAAACACTTTGAAATCTTCGTGTCGAAAAATTAAACTGACTCAGAATTTTCTTCCCTACATAAATAATCAATAATTGCAAAGGAAAGAAATTGAAAAAAAAAAAGAATTTTCAAATTAGAAAAGAAATATATACATTGAAGATATTCGCTCCGGCTGGGACTCGAACCCAGGCCACTCGCTTGGAAGACCAGCGGTCTAGCCATTAGGCTATCGGAGTTCTGTCGAGCGGAGTCTTACTGCCTGACTGATACTGCCTGACTGACAGACTGACTCACTGACTGACTGATACTGACTGACTGACTCACTGACTGACCGAGACTGACTGACTAACTGCCTGACTGACTGAGACTGGACTGACTGACTGACTGACTGACTGACTGACTAACTGACTGACTGAGACTGACTGACTGACTGCTTGACTCTCTGACTGGCTATTTCACTGACTGACTGAATGACTAAATGACTGACTGACACTGACTGACTGACTGCTTGACTACCTGACTGACTGCTTGACTGACTAACTGACTGGACAGGACTGACCGACTGACTGACTGACAGACTGACTGAATAAGGATGACTGACAGACTGACTGAATAAGGCTGACTGACTGACTGACTGACAGACTGACTGAATAAGGCTGACCGACTGACTGACTGCCTGACTGACTGACTGACTGACTGACTGACTGACTGACCGAGACTGACTGACTGACTGACTGAGACTGGACTGGACTGACTGACTGACTGACTGACTGAGACTGACTGACTGCTTTAGTGACTAACTGACTGCACAGGACTGACCGACTGACTGACTGACTGACTGCCTGACTGACTGACTGACTGAATGACTGACTGACTGAGACTAAATGACTGACTGCTTGACTGACTGGCTGAAGGACTAACTGACTGACTGAGTGACTGACTGACTGGACTGACTGACTGAGACTGAATGACTGAGTGCTTGACTGATTGACTGTCAGACTGACTGACTGACTTCGCAAAAGGGAAAAATAAAAAAAAAGAATTATAAAATTAGAAAAAAATATTTGCATTTAAGATTTCCTTTCCGGCTGGGATTTGAACCCAGGGCGACACTCATGGAAGCCCAACGCTCTCGCCAATATACTATCGGATCTCTGTTGATCGGTGTCTTAATTATAATAAAAACAAAAAATGCACCTTAGTAATTATTGATCTAAAATCTTTGAAATCTAAAGGTCGAATGATTAAACTGACTCAGAATTTTCTTCCGTACATAAATAATCCTCATTTGCAAAAGAAAGAAATTGAAAAAAAAAGAATCTTCAAATTAGAAGAGAAATATATACATGGAAGATTTTCGTTCCGGCCGGGACTCGAACCCAGTACCACGCGCTTGGAACCCAACGGTCTAGCCATTAGGCTATCGGAGCTCTGTCGATGGAAGTCTTAAATATAATAAAAACAAAAAATGCACCTTGGTAATTATTGATTCAAACACTTTGAAATTTACAGGTCGAATAATTAAACTGACTCAGAATTTTTCTCCCTACATAAATAATCAATATTCGCAAAAGAGAAAAATTTAAAAAAAAGAAGAAGAAATTTCAAATTAGAAACTAAAAGTATACATTGAAGATTTTCGTTCAGGCTGGGACTCGAACCCAGGGCCACTCGCTTGGAAGCCTAACACTCTAGCCATTAGTCTATGGGAGCTCTGTCGGTGGGAGTTTTAAATATAATAAAAACAAAAAATGCACCTTGGTAATTGTTTATTTAAACACTTTGAAATCTTCGTGTCGAAAAATTAAACTGACTCAGAATTTTCTTCCCTACATAAATAATCAATAATTGCAAAGGAAAGAAATTGAAAAAAAAAAGAATTTTCAAATTAGAAAAGAAATATATACATTGAAGATATTCGCTCCGGCTGGGACTCGAACCCAGGCCACTCGCTTGGAAGACCAGCGGTCTAGCCATTAGGCTATCGGAGTTCTGTCGAGCGGAGTCTTACTGCCTGACTGATACTGCCTGACTGACAGACTGACTCACTGACTGACTGATACTGACTGACTGACTCACTGACTGACCGAGACTGACTGACTAACTGCCTGACTGACTGAGACTGGACTGACTGACTGACTGACTGACTGACTGACTAACTGACTGACTGAGACTGACTGACTGACTGCTTGACTCTCTGACTGGCTATTTCACTGACTGACTGAATGACTAAATGACTGACTGACACTGACTGACTGACTGCTTGACTACCTGACTGACTGCTTGACTGACTAACTGACTGGACAGGACTGACCGACTGACTGACTGACAGACTGACTGAATAAGGATGACTGACAGACTGACTGAATAAGGCTGACTGACTGACTGACTGACAGACTGACTGAATAAGGCTGACCGACTGACTGACTGCCTGACTGACTGACTGACTGAATGACTGACTGACTGACTGACCGAGACTGACTGACTGACTGACTGAGACTGGACTGGACTGACTGACTGACTGACTGACTGAGACTGACTGACTGCTTTAGTGACTAACTGACTGCACAGGACTGACCGACTGACTGACTGACTGACTGCCTGACTGACTGACTGACTGAATGACTGACTGACTGAGACTAAATGACTGACTGCTTGACTGACTGGCTGAAGGACTAACTGACTGACTGAGTGACTGACTGACTGGACTGACTGACTGAGACTGAATGACTGAGTGCTTGACTGATTGACTGTCAGACTGACTGACTGACTTCGCAAAAGGGAAAAATAAAAAAAAAAAGAATTATAAAATTAGAAAAAAATATTTGCATTTAAGATTTCCTTTCCGGCTGGGATTTGAACCCAGGGCGACACTCATGGAAGCCCAACGCTCTCGCCAATATACTATCGGATCTCTGTTGATCGGTGTCTTAATTATAATAAAAACAAAAAATGCACCTTAGTAATTATTGATCTAAAATCTTTGAAATCTAAAGGTCGAATGATTAAACTGACTCAGAATTTTCTTCCGTACATAAATAATCCATATTTGCAAAAGAAAGAAATTGAAAAAAAAAGAATCTTCAAATTAGAAGAGAAATATATACATGGAAGATTTTCGTTCCGGCCGGGACTCGAACCCAGTACCACGCGCTTGGAACCCAACGGTCTAGCCATTAGGCTATCGGAGCTCTGTCGATGGAAGTCTTAAATATAATAAAAACAAAAAATGCACCTTGGTAATTATTGATTCAAACACTTTGAAATTTACAGGTCGAATAATTAAACTGACTCAGAATTTTTCTCCCTACATAAATAATCAATATTCGCAAAAGAGAAAAATTAAAAAAAAAAGAAGAAGAAATTTCAAATTAGAAACTAAAAGTATACATTGAAGATTTTCGTTCAGGCTGGGACTCGAACCCAGGGCCACTCGCTTGGAAGCCTAACACTCTAGCCATTAGTCTATGG